>NC_064631.1:397364297-397667328 GCF_023864275.1 Schistocerca cancellata
TTCACATATATAAAATTTTGCAAGGGATGACTTGAGTGTAGGAATCGCTGAAAAAACTCAGATCTGAAATTTGAAGTCCATTCATAAACAGTCAGTGGCATATAAAGCTTATTGACATCAAACTCCAGTTGCTAATTACTTTGTAGTTTTATTCACATAACTGGTTTTCGAACATTTATGTCATTCTCAAGTGCTTATTATAATACTGTGGCTGTCCTTGGCATAAACACTTTCTACATGTGGGAGTGACTTGTAACTGAATGTGTGAATAAAACAAAAAGATGATTGGCAGTTGGGACATTTAATAACAAGAACGTGCAATCTACACTTACAGATCTCATGCGCATTGAGTAGTGGCAGCTCAACCCTTCTTATTCTGAACTTCAACTCAGCTGTTTTACCAGAGTGCATAAAACCTGAATTGTTTTGTCTTAAAGTATAACATTGTCTCCAGTTCCATGAGATGCTTTTCTACTGTGATAAACTCCCATGCCAGGAAGGGACGTAATGAATGTCAACATGTATAGAGCAGATAATGTAGAATGTGTAGATTTCTTTCTTTCTTTCATTTTTTTTAAGTCATGATATTCTGTTTTCTGCTCCAGTTTTTGTCAGTGTTGAGTTTTGTGACCAGAAACACATTCTCAAACAGTATTCATCTACATATAAACTAGCAAATGGTGATGATACGAATACCTGCAGCTGTAAATGCAACTGTAAATCAGTCAGTACAAGCAGTTTCTGTACAAAGAACTAAGCAAAAATTCAGCAGTAGCATAACTTCCCTACTCCAGTGATACCTAAATGGATTTAGGACTTATTTGGAAGAAGTCCTTGACACAGGTGAGTCCCAAGTGCTCTTCT
The DNA here is from genome assembly GCF_023864275.1 of Schistocerca cancellata. Lineage (NCBI taxonomy): Eukaryota > Metazoa > Arthropoda > Insecta > Orthoptera > Acrididae > Schistocerca > Schistocerca cancellata. Next base: position 397,365,162 of record NC_064631.1, read on the forward strand.
TACTAAGAAACTCTTGTTAGGAGCTGTAGCTTCCACAGAAGACCTCATTGTGGTTCGGACTATGGTGTTGTAGGCATTTTTGTCAAGTATGAACACCATTCTTCTCCTCTTCCTGTTGGCACCAGTATGCAAACTTTAAGCATAACCATGCAATTGTTACATGAGATAACCATATGCTTCTTATACGTACCCACTAATGAGACCCAAGCAACATTCTCAGAAACCTTACCAGATCTCTCTTCCTCAACTCTTCCTGTTTGGGGGTTGTAATACCACGTGCCCCTGAATAGAGCTGCAGTGTCTTATGCAGGCAAAAGCTTTGTCTTCCAAACATGGCTTTACCAAGTACTTCAGCACTGCTGCTGGAACGGAACGTTCAACACCATTGGTCTCGTGATATGCTCTCCAGCCCTTGCAGACACTGCTCAGTGGGATGTAGTCATAAATTTACAATCTGGTAACAATTTTCCTGTATAGCAGATCGAGCAGTGCCTCAAAAAAGCAATGGAAATGATTGCTTAGCCAGACTAACTATACCGTGTACAGCCAGTGGACTATATGTGAATTAGCCAGACTAACTATACCGTGTACAGCCAGTGGACTATATGTGAACATTGTGATGGTGTCCATGAATGGATGATCACATTTTGATAAATATGTTCCATTAAACCATTATAGCATCCATTTCCAAAGTCTTCACACCACACATTAAGACTAACAGTCCACTGGTTGAGTGAGGAGTGTCCTTTATGAACAGTAGTTGACATGCAGCTCTGTGAAGGTCCAAATTCTGACCTACTGCAGAGCCTATCAGACACTGATATGCAGATACTGCCAAATTATAAGCAAGAGCAAGAATAGATAATGTCACAGATTCCTGAACATGGTAAATCATTTCACAGAGTGCATCTTTGTTAGAAGACAATCAAGAGTATTTTCAGAAGAGGTTTGCAGTTAGAGATGTAATTCATGACACATGCCCAGCAGACATTGCTCATGTAATGCAGAACATTTCACAAAAGTGACCACTATAGCCAGTCATGAAACAGCCTTCTGTCATCACAAAGTTGCTGCACGAAGGGCAGGTGGAACTTTCGTTCCTGCAAAAAAACTTAGTTACCCCTTTGCAATGTGTGGGTTAGATATAGCACGATGAATGGCTTATGGCACTGGTTCACAATAAGGTCTGTTACACCATGTTGCAGTACCTCAGGGAAATGCAATGTTAATCCGTTCTGTTGTGTTGAACCAAATTTGGAGGTCAGATGACTTCCCCAACTCTTGGAGATGTTCAATCCTAATATCGTCCTAAAAGCAGAAAACAACCATACTTGTGTGAGTGGTTGTTGTAGGGTTGCTGTAACAAGCTGCACGAAAATGCCTTCAGGTTTATGGTGACTAGCTGCCTTGTCTGGGTTCTTGAATCGAGACAACTCATTGGTTGCTTCCAGTGCAGATCCAGGAAACTTCATTCAAACATTGATAATACAGAAGAAATTCTTACACAAAATAAGTCCGGACTTGTGGTGTTGTGAAGTGTTCTCTAAATTGTAGACTGTTGACAGTACAATATAACAGTGTGGATGCCCAAGCTGTCAACTATCCATGCCTGCTGTGGAGTAGATGCCTGCCCTTTTTGGGGCACCAGGACACTGGGGAATGGCTATCAAGCCAGATGGTGATTACTTACGGTGCAGCTTGAATATGGATAGTAGAGAAAAACTAGTAGAGATTCCTGATTAAATTAGACCACTACCTAATAAATCAAGATACAGATGCATTTTAGTGCCACCCACAGCACAATTCCTACTCTCACGAGAGCTCCTAAACTATTTTGTGATCGTGTGAGTGATGAGCATGGGCCCCCAACTCATTTCTTCTTATCCATTAATTGTGCATGACCTTACCACTACATTAGGTTGCTGATAACAGCAGTACGCTTGTTAAAGCTGAGCCCACGAGCAGAGGTTTTGCTCTTGTTTACCACACAGATGGGCAACGATATTACGCATGCTTCGTGGCCACACGCGCTAGAAGTGGACACACAAGTGTGAAATGTTCGGGCTGGATGTCTTACATGGGTGCAGAAACCTTAGAGAGTAACCAAGGCAAGTTCAGTTCAGCATGCTATGAACATTTTCTTGAAAATGTAATCATCCACGGACCTCGACTTTGGTACCCTGAATGACGTCTCACTTACCAACATGATAATCACCCATCACACACGAGCATTAGGATTCAGAGCTGGTTTCAAAGGAGGGAAAATATTATTCAGTGCCTTCCATGGCTTCCAAAGTCACCTAATCTGAATCCCACAAAGCATCTTTGGCCTCAACTAGAGAAGACTCTGCAAGACAGTTACCCAAACCCTCCTCCAGGAACTGTGAATGCCCTATGGGTTTTTAGCTTTCCAGCTAAAAAGATACTGTGTGTGACACTTAATGTGAGCAGTGTCCCACTGCTGGTGGCATGTGTAATGTCTACACAGGATGTGATGCCCTCACATGGGGACATAGCTTAGGACACTGCTGCACTTTTCAGAAGTTCATCAGAGTTGACATGAGTTCACATTCACCAAACACAGCATTATTTTTCGTATTGGGGGAGTAGATTTGGTATGTCAGGTCATTCAAGCATCCTCTCAAATCACACATTACACATTGTAACCATGTCTTTTTCATAATGGTCTACTCCAACATCGCCTTCTGCTAACTGTGACTGTTTCCTCATCTCCCAAAGTTCCAGTCACATGCAGTATTGTTCAGATATGTTTACTGTTTCGTTCTGTTTCCCTACGACTCAAATAATGTGTGCTGAAAGACTGCAACACAGGCAAAACCATTATACCATTAATCTCCACCCCATTGACTGTATACACTAAATAGTCTTCTATTGGTGGACCATGTATGTTACAATTTTCCACGTACTTCCACATTTGGTCCACAATTTTGTGGCAGATAAATTGTTCTTCCATGCATCTCAAAGGTTACTTAACAAATGAACTTGAGCTCAGCTGGTACTTCATATCTAATATTTCCTGCTGGACGAACTAATTAATATGGAATGAACTCATTTATGAGCAGATAAAAAATCGAAGTAACTCTTATTTGCAAAAAAATCTGTACTTAGTTTGACTAACAGACAAAATTGCTAGCATTCTCACTCTCTGCTATTGCCTGGGATAATCTTCTGAGCGAATGTAGTTGAGGACAGTTAAATGTTTTGTTGTTAGAAAATAAGCAATAAAAATATTGTGTGAAATTGGTACACAAACATATTGCTATGAACTCCTTATAATGTCAAATTCACACACATTACAGCCTATTAATTTACTTAATAATTTTGTTCATAGCAAGCAGTAAATTGGCTTCAGTTGAACTATGATAGGCATGCTCACAAAACAAGATAAAGAAATAATTTAAATAATTTGCTTATGGATATACCTCTGTCTAAGATACAAAATGGACACAAAAATTTAAGGATGGGTAGTAGTCTGCAAGTGATTATTGATAATAACCCTTCTTTTGTGGTTCACTTCTGCTTAAGAGTTTAATACAACTGTGACACTAATGGTAGTTGAGTGTGTGTGTGTGTGTGTGTGTGTGTGTGTGTGTGTGTGTGATATTCAGTATTATACATTATTCTGTTATCCACCAGGCTTCACAGTTTGAGTGAACTGCAGATCATCATGTTGGGCATATGAATCCCGATTGCTTATGCAAGTTGTTCTGCCTCTAGTGGAGCTTTGTCTTCGATTTCTATGTCCACATGCTTGTCATAATTGTTGTATTCTTTTACTTTTACTAGAAATTTGTCAACTGTCCCCCTTCCTCTCCAGTTCATTGCATGTCATGAATTCTCATGTAAAGCTGCATTCCGTTGATGGTCCATCAGTGAAAGTGGAACATTTTCAACGACTACAGGTCTATACATAATAATTACTTCACAGTTAAAAGCTTCTGCAGGTGCACAAATTATAAAGACAGTCTGTTTTGCTCCTAATCTTTGAATGGCTGTGTATGGTAACTGTTCTTTTAGTGTGCAGAGATTTAGCATTCTCGATTTTTAATCTTTTTTTCAGATTTCGATGGTGATGATATGTTGGGAGTATCAGATCTGAGAAAGGTTGTGGAACGTTTGACAGGGCCACAACGGCTAAGTGAACAGGATATGCAGCACCTTATACAAAATATCCTAGAAGAAGCTGACTTGGATGATGATGGTGCATTGTCATTTGCAGAATTTGAGCACATCATATCAAAATCATCTGATTTTGCCAAGTAAGTTACATATTCACTTGCTTGATTATTGGTTTCAGTGATGGGCATAGGAGGATCTGTGTCATTTGGGGACGTGGAGGGGATGTTTTTCATTTGAGATATTGTAGACGTGGTCCATGCCATGTAGAATAATATTATTACAGCTTGTATCATTGTAATTTATTCATTGTATCCTTGGAGTAGGTATAATGTTTAGTAAACTTTGAAGTTCACACAGTGCTGTCAATGGTTCCCAGAAGACATGTGAACAAAATTGTGTAGATATTCAGACTTTGTGTTAATACAGTTATGTGTGAAGGGCAGGAAGTTTTGTTCAACTGTGGCACCCCGAGAGATTTTAATATAATATTGAAATAATGATTTATATAAAACTTTTGTCATAATATATGACAAATGTAGGGGATGAATAACGCAAAAACTTAAAACAGTTGCTTGAACAGTGATAATTGTAGCATTGCAAAACCCAATCCAGCTTTGGGAAGTTTTAAAAATTTCTTTGCTAGTAAATATGAAAGGTAAAAAATTTGTAAAACAGGACGGGTGGGGAATTTTGCAAGCATGTTGTTACCGAAAAAGGAAATGCATCCGAATCCACACCGAATACTCTGTCTGTTTCTTCTGGAAAAGGATCTCTTTGAAGTCCTTACAAAAATATTTGCCCAGTAGTTAAAAGAAAGCAAAGTTAACAACTGTCCACAAGAAAGGTGTCAGAAGTCATCCACAAAACTAACTTTCAATATCTTTGCCATTAATCTTTTGTAGATTTTATCTCAAACAGAATTCCACGAACATCAGTCATACGAAACCCAACTTTTACTTTTCTCACTACATCCTGAAAGCCAGTAAGTCGCTCAAAACCCAACTTTCCTTTTTCTCATGACATCCTGAAAGCCAGGGGTAAGATCTGTCAGGTAGATGCAGTACTTCTTGAGTTCCGAAAATCATTTGATTCAGTAACACGTAGGTGGTTAGTAATTAAAAGACAATCATGCATAGCATCCAAAATTTGTGACTGGCTGAGAATTTCTTGGTAGGGAGGATGCAGCATGTTATTGGATGGAAGATCGTCAACCGAGGCAAAAGTGACTTCTGGCATGCCTCAGGGAAGTCTGTTGGGACACGAGATGTTAATGTTGTATACCCTCCCCCCACCCCATATCCCCCCCCCCCCCCCCCCCCACACACACACACAGTCCTCTCCCTCAAAAAAAAAGATACATTTATGTCTGAGAGTGTCTTGTCAACTAATCCCTTCTCTGAGTCAAGTTGTGCTACATATTTCCTTTCTCCCTGATTATACTACTTAAAGTGCCTCATTTCCTAATCCGATTCCCTCAGCATCACCTGATTTAATTAGACAACTGTCCATTCCGGTAACCGCTTAACACTGGGGATAGACTACAACCCTGTTTCACTCCCTTCTCAACCACTGCTTCCCTTCCATGCTCCTCAACTCTTACAAGTGCCATTTGGTTTCAGTTATAAATAGCCTTTTGATCCCTGTATTTTACTGCGGATGCCTTCAGAATTTCAGTGTATATTCCATCGACATTGTCATAAGCTTTCTTGAGATCTACAAATGCTATAGACACAGATTTACCTTCAACCTATCTTCAAAGAGAAGAATTAGGGTCAGTATTGCCTCACATGTTCCTTCTCCAAAATCCAAACTAATCTTCCCCAAGATTGGCTTCTACCAGTTTTATCATTCTCCTGTAAATAATTCGTTAGAATTTTGCAACTGTGACTTACTAAACTTTTAGTTCGGTAATATTCACATCAGTCAGCACCTGCTTTCTTTGGGATGTGAATTATTACAAACTGGGATTTGAATTATTACATTCTTCTTGAAGTCTGAAGGTATTTTGCTTGCCTCATACATTTTGCACACCAGATGAATAGTTTTGTTGTAACTGACTCTCACAGTGCTATTAGTAGTTCTGACAGAATGTCATCTACTCCAGGTGCCTTGTTTCAACTCAGATTTTTCAGTGCTGTGTCAGATTTTCTCACAGTATCGTATCTCCTACCTAATCTTTTTTCTCTTCCATTTCTATTATATTGCCTTCAAGTTCATGTCGCTTGCGTAGCCCTCCCCTCCTATATACTCCTTCCATCTTGCAGCTTTCCCCTCTTTGCATGGTACTAGTTTTCCATCTAAGCTCGTGATACTCATTTAAGCCCTGTGATATCCAAGGATTTCTGCTAACCTTTTCTATCTGTTTGATCCTTTGCTGCCTTCATTATTCCAAGTCTCAAAACTATCCATTCATCTTCTTCTCTATTCCTTTCCTCTATTGTGTTCAACTATTGTTTAATGTGCACTTTGAAACTCTCAACGACCCCATTTCTTTCAACTTGTCCAGGCCCTGTCTCTTTAATTTCCTCAGATTCTTCAGTTTTAATCTACTGTGGTCAGTCCATACCTGCCCCCTGCAAATGTTGTATAGTTTAAAACCTGGTACCAGAATTGACCTGAAACCTTCTGGTATCCCCTGGCCTCTTCCATGTATTCAACCTTCATTTGTGTTTCTTAAATCAAGTATTAGTGATAATAAAATTATGACCCATGCAAAATTCTACCAGATGACTTCCTCTTTCATTCCTGTTCCCCAGTCCATATTCACCTACTACTTTTATTTGTCTTCCTTTTCCTACTATATAATTCCAGCTCCCCATCATAGTTAAATTTTCCTCTTCCTTAACTATCTGAATAACTTCTATTACCTCATCACACAGTTCTTCAATCTCTTCATTATCTGTGGATCTACTGGCATATTAACTTGCACTACTTTTGTGGGTGTTGACTGTATGTCCATCTTGGCTGTGACAATGAATTCACTGTGCTGGTCGTAATGGCTTACGTGCATTCCTATTTTTGTATCCATTATTAGACATACTCCTGTGTTACCCCTATTTGAGTTTATATTGATAGCCCTGTACTTGCCTGACCTGAAGTGTTTTTCATCCTGCCCCCAAACTTTACTAATTTTTACTATATCTAACTTCAGCTTATCCAGTCTGCTTTTTAAATTTGCTAACCCAAGCCTGAAAAAAGTTGCACAAATATCTAGTCAGATCTTGATCAGTTTTCATTGTGGTGCAAACATTGGTAACTTGGTTTAAGTATTCAGAAACAAAAGATGTTGCACTTTGCAGAATGCAGAAAATTGTACTTTATGTTTACAACATCATTGAGCCACATAAGAACGGAATTAACTGTGAAAGAGTATGACGGTGTGTATGCTGATCTTCATGACCAGTGGAGCACTGGTGGTAATGAGATGAACAAATATATACTGCCTGATTAAAAAAAGTGAAGCATCCAGAAGGGGAGAAAAAAGTAAAATGAAACTTTACTAATTGATAGGGTATGTGATGTTATTGCAATGATTATTCCAGTGATCGAAAAACCAACTCAGATATACTGTAGTGTTTCGGGATGTTTATAAAAATATCCCAACACACCATTGGAAAGCTGTCACAAAGAGGTGCTCGTGAGTAAATTGAATGATAAATGCAATGGGAAAGGAAAACTGTGTGTTTTCCTTTCTCATAAGCAGTGAATGTGGAGCAGTGGTGGAGCTGGTGAGAAGGGGACCAGTAAAAATGGTATTACAACCACTAGTCATCCGGGAGTCATTTGTGCCATGGTGCAGCAAGTGCCTGAATCCAAGAGCCATGGAGTAAACGATGCACCAACATGGGCATAATGAACAATTTAAGAGTGGTAGTTGATTTTCTTGTTTTTATCTCAGGTCCTACAGTATGCTTGTACAGACATTTGAATGTACTCAAGAGAGTGGTGTTACCATAGCAATTGTTGTGTTGTGAAAAGTAATAATGAAAATGTTGGTCAAAATATACCCATTTATGAGAAGTGTGGCTATTTATTTAGTAGTGCAATAGCGAGAACTTTCTGAAGCATTCCAGGGATCTTCACCATAGTTGAATCGATAGGGAGGTGGCAGGAAGGATCCGGACTCCGAGAAGATAGGATAAAGGTAATACTAGTATCATCTGGAGTTGTATTGGGGTTGGCAAAATATTGCCATGTTATATCAGCCAGGGATGCAAGTTCCCACTAGTGCTGGTATAAGACCCACCACAAATCTTACAAAATAAACAGCAGCAGAAAAGAAGGAAAAATTCACCCCAGTACAAAGAACTTGGCAGTATGAGCTCACTTATCAGAATGGCCTGGATGCAGCCACAGGCACCATGATAGTGTTGCAAGGGAAGTTATACATGAGGATGCAGGATGTCAATGATGTACTGTTGTCATCATCAGTTCCTTCAATCACAACCAATCGTGACCTAAAGTCATACCTGATCACTTTCCACACCATAACACCAAAAGTAACTTGCCTGACCTCTCCCCAGGTTACCTTCGAGCTTGCTGATTGTCACCCATGATAGTGAGAACCACGATTTATCACTCAACACAGTGTGACACCATTGATCAGGAGTTGATGCTTCCCAGACATGGCACAACAAAATGCAGCAGTTTGTTTTGTGTTGTTCACGAAAGCCTATGCGTGGGACAGTAATACCTTAATCCAGGAGCTCCTTATCTCTGACTAATGGTGTGGGATGACACAAAATGTTGCAGGGAGTCTGTTACTTGCTGTAGAATGACAGGCACAGATGAGATGGGGTTACGATGTGCTAGGTGTGATCCTCCTTTGTGATGGTCAGACATGATTGACCAGAAAGTTAACGAGTATGCCTACCATCACATTCTCATGCATTCCAAAACTGGACCACTGTTACATCTGAATGCCCCACAAATCTGGATGTTACATGATAGAACTAGTTGGTCAAATGGAGATCCACAGTAGCCTCTTTCAAACTCTTTATCAGGTTCTGATACCGCTGTCTCACATGAGTACAGTACCTCCGTGTCTTCCACGGTGATCATTCAACATCTAACACTGTTCATGTCCCTTAAATATTCTGCCAGGCCTGATAAGAACACTAAACACAGAAACGCTAATGCATTCTGGTAGCTGTTCTACGTGTTACAGAGAACTGTAACTCTGATCACGTACATGCTCTCCAGTGGTGTATACTGTACAAAGTTACAATGACATCTGATCGTGTCTTCTGGGTGCTTTACTTTTTTGGTCAGATAATTTAGAATTCGCCGTTTGCAACATCTATTTTACTACCACCATGAGAGGGACGTAGCATTACGTGAGCTCTTAAATTGTATCTTCCAGCTATATCCTGTCCTTTCTTCTTCTCCCCCAGGGGGGCCACAGTCATTTTGTGGGTACGTGTGTGGCGCGCACGGGGCACCGAGCTATTGCAGTCTCCTTTCCTTTCTTCTCCAGGCTGCATTACCATCCCTGTTCCTCTCCCTCCCTATCCTTGCTCCTTTGTCCCTGCTCCTTTGTCCCTGCTCCTTTGTCCCTGCTCCTTTGTCCCTGCTCCTCTGTTCCCTCTTAGTGGACTTCTTTATGTCGACCTGGCTATCCTCTTGGCTTTGTTTTGGTCCCCATGGGGTTTGACTTCCATTTCCAAAATTTTGCGTTCAGTGTGAGCCATTTGGGGATGAACTCCCTACCTAGCTTCCATGGTGCAGGTTTCTCTCCCCCTCCCCCTCCCCTCCCCTTTCGCTTTGCACCCTGGCCCCCTCCTCCTGCTAGGTCACTAGCACGGTAGCCAGTCCGTGTGGTGGGCCTGTTAAGTACCCACTTGGCTGAGCCCCCTAACACCACAGGGATCACACTACTAGTACGTGAGCTGTTAATGCCTCGTGTATGCCCATGAGTCGATGCTCGTCATTTTGGGGCACCAGAACTCCCAGCAATAGCTGCCATGCCAGACGGCCCTTGCTGTGGCTGGGTGGGGCCCACGGGGTGAGCCCCTGATCGGAGTGGGTGGTACTAGGGCGGACCCCTTGTGCATGAAGCAACAAAAACGTCACGATCCTGGCCATTCTGTGGCCATTTCTAACAGTGGTAGCAGATGTGACACTCCTTCTTCTGATCCTTTGGCCTTCCCCTACCTGGCCACCCCGCTGGGAGGAGGGTCAAGCTCGCTGACTTGGGTTGAAACCTTTCCTTCGGTACCTGGTTTGTACCAGGACAGATGGCGGTAGTTTTGCCACGACCAGGCCTTTGTTTTTTGTGGAGACGATTGAAGAAAAGTATGATGAAGTTGAATCGATGAGTAAAATGTGGTCCGTTGCTTTGCTCATCAAGACATCTTCTGCTGCCCAATCTTACACCCTGCGTGCTTGTGACCGTCTCGGTGACGTCCCAGTCTCCGTCACGCCCCACCAATCTTTGAACTCAGTACAGGGCATTATTTTCCACTCAGCTCTTCTTTTGCAAACTGATGAGGAGCTCTGTGCTAACCTCAAGCGGCGAGGGGTTTCTTTTATCCGCCGTGTGCAGCGAGGTAATGGCGTATCGGTGTGATGTAAAATCTTATATTCCACCACTGATGAGGTGTTTAAATGCTTACCGTTTTTACACGTCTTCCAGCTGTACTACTGACCCCCTCTGTGGTGACTGTGGGGCCCCCCGCCCATGAGGGGAGTGCCTGTGCTCACTCGCCAATGTGTGTAAATTGTAATGGACGGCATTCTCCACGCTCGCCTACATGCCCGGTGTTTGTGAAAGAAAGAAGGCTTCAAGAGTAAGAAACCTTACATCAGCTCACCTACACTGAGGCTCGTCAAAAATGATGGGCTCCATCCTGTGTCTATGACTTCTACTTTTGCTTCAATTAGTCGATTCCCCCTCCTACCGCCTCCTCTTCCTAGCCCCACCCTCTTCGCCCAATGCCTTCAGCCTCCTCCTTCTCCTCCCATCCCCCTCCCCCTCAGTACCCATACCCGCCCCTTCAGGTGCTGCTCCCCCTGCCCCGCCGGAGATGTGCTCCCCTCCTTCAGGGGTCGCAGGTACTGGAACTCCCTCCTGGGACTCCTCTTCCCAGCACCCCCCTGAAAGGCAATCTACTGCTCCACATCGGCAGCGTGATCCACGGCCGGTGGGCACCAAGATTGCCCGGTGTAATTCCGTGCCTGCCCTCGCTGATGTCTGCCCTTCTCTTCCTCCCAAGAGAAGAAGCAGAAACGCAGGAACAAGGGCAAGGCCCCTCTGATACCTCCTGAGATGCAGCCATCCCCTCCTACAGTCAATGAACCAACAGTCTGACCCCACCTATATGGATATTACCCAATCCTTATCGGTGACGGGTAGCGACTTGGTGACGTGACCGACTCCGGTCCATTCGCTTCCACTTTGGACTCTGGCTTGAGAATCCTCCAGTGGAATTGTAATGGATATTTGCATCACCTTCCAGAGTTGCAGCCTCTTTTTTTCATCTACTCTTCCACTTATATTGCGCTCCAGGAGACCCATTTAGCCAATTTTTACTCACCCACCCTTTGTGGGTTCCATGCTTTGTCGGAACCGAATTGGCCCCTTGCGGACTTCTGGTGGTGTTTGCACCTTGGTCCTCAAGCACATAGTTAGTAAATGGGTTCCCCTCCATACCACTCTGGAAGCCATTGCTATCAGAGTCCATCTGGCCACTCCAGTCACAGTCTGTAATCTCTACCTCCCGCCTGACAGGCCGCCCACATCCCACACCCTCACCACCCTTCTTCAATAACTCCCTTCTCCCTTGCTGTTATTAGGAGACTTTAATGCCCACAACCCTCTTTGGAGTAGTCATATGACTACTGTCCTGGGCAGGTCAGTTGAAGCTGTTCTGGCAGGGCTTGACCTCTGTTTACTAAACACAGGTGCTCCCACACACTTCAGTGTGGTGCACGGTACTTTCTCCACCGTTGACCTCTCCATCTGCAGCCCCGGCCTTCTTCCCTCCATTCAGTGGGGTGTCCACGATGACTTATGTGACATCGACCATTACCCGATTGTTTTGACCTTCCTTCAGTGTCTCTCACTCCATCACCCTCCCAGGTGGGCCATATCTAAGGCTGATTGGGGTGCCTTCTGCTCTGCTCCCATCCCCCCTGTATTGCCACATGACAGTGTTGATGAATCTACTCGGACTTTGACTGCCACCATCCTTTCAGCAGCTGTTTCAGCAATTCCTTCTTCAGGTTCCCCCTGCTGGAAGATGGTCCCTTGGTGGATTCCGGAAATTGCTGCAGCTATAAAAGACCGCTGCCGTGCTCTTCAACACTTCAAGTGGCACCCTTCTACTGCTCTTCTTCTGGTCTTTAAACAACTCCACGCCTGGGCCCACTACCTAATCAAATTTCAGAAACGGATTTCCTGGGAACGATACGTAGCTGCCATTGGACCCAACACCCCATCTTCACAAGTCGGGGCGAAACTCAGGCGAATTTTTGGTCACCATCCTCCCACTGGGGTTGCAGGATTTTTTGTGCATGTTGTTGTCCTTACCAATCCGGATTTTGTAGCAGAAAATTTCGCTCAACACTTTGCTCAAGCTTCGGCATCGGCTCAGTACCTGCCCACAGTCCTTCTCCTGAAAGAGCATTCAGAATGACTGCCTTTGTCTTTTGTTTCTCACTGCTCGGAGCCATATAATGCCCTATTCAGTGAGTGGGAATTTGCCAGTGCCCTCGCTCTTTGTCCTGACACAGCTCCTGGACCGGCTCGGATACATAACCAAATGCTCCAACATTTATCAGTAGCTGGCCACCATCATATACTGACCCTCTTCAACTGTCTGTGGAGTGAGGGAGTCTTTCATATCCAGTGGCAGGAAAGCATTGTTGTTCTGGTGTTGAAGCCAGGGAAACCACCTCTTCAGTTGGATAGCTACCGTCCAATTAGCCTTACTAACACCCTCTGCAAGCTCCTTGAACGCATGGTGAGTTGGTGGCTGTATTGGATCCTTGAATCCCGTGACCTTTTGTCATTGACGGAGTGGTTTTCGTTGTGGCCGCTCTACGGTGGATAACTTGGTCCACCAGGAGTCTGCTACCCAGTCAGCTTTTGCCCATCGGCAACACCTTGCAGTCTTCTTTGATCTGCATAAAACCTATGACACCATCTGGCGCCACCACATCCTCACCACCCTTCATTTTTATCCATAACTTCCTTTCTTGTCACTCTTTTCAGGTCCAAGTTGGTTCCTCCCACAGCTCTCCCCATTGGCAAGAAAATGGGTTTCCACAGGGTTCTGTGCTGAGTGTCTCTCTCTTTCTCATAGCCTTTAATGGTCTGGTGACAGCTGTCGGGCCGACAGTGTCCCCTCTTTGTATGCTGACAATTTTTGTATATACTTCGCCTCCTCCGTAATGGGCACTGCAGAACGACATCTACAGGGGGCAATCTGTCGGATGCACACATGGGCTCTCTCCCATGGCTTTCAGTTTTTGGCGGCCAAGGCATGTGTCATGCATTTCTGCCGTCACCATACAGCCTATCCCCATCCGGAACTGTTCCTTGATGGCCAGCCCCTCAAGATGGTGGACACCCATCGCTTCTTGGGTCTGGTCTTCGATGCCCAGTTGACATGGCTCCCACATCTTCGCCAGCTGAAGAGGACGTGCTGGTCCTATCTCAATGTTCTTAGGTTTCTGTGCAATACCTCCTGGGGTGCAAACCGTCTGTTCTCCTGCGATTGTATCAATAGTTGGTCCAGTCTCGTTTAGACTATGGAAGTCCTGTCTATGTCTGCGTCGCCTTCGACACTGCAGATACTAGACCCCATCCACCACTGTGGGGTCCGACTTGCGATGGTGCCTTCCGGACTAGCCCCGTACTTAGCCTTCTCACAGATGTGTATCTTGTGTGCTCTGCATTCGCTGCACCCCAAAACACCCTAATTATGGTCTCCTTTATCCAGACACGGAGGTCACCCTGCCGCAGCGGCAGCCACGATGTGGGCTTACCATGTCTGTCCGCATTCAGTCACTCTTTTTTGAGCTCCACAATTGCCTTTATTGCCTCTCTTCTTCACTCAAGCACGTACCCCTCCATGGTGCATCTCTCGGCCACAGCTCTGTCTTGGATCTTTCAGTCGCTTCAAAGGATTCTGTCCCTCCAATGGCTCTTCGCCACCAGTTCTCCTGTCTCCTCAGTTCTTTTCAGGGTTCAGAAGAGATCTATATTGATGGCTCCATGGTTGCTGGCCACACTGGTTTTGCTTGTACCTATGAGCGACGCAAGGAACTTTGTTCCTTGTCAGATGGCTGTAGTGTTTTTACTGCAGAATTGGTAGCCATGTTGCGCGCACTGGACCATATCCGCCCCTGCTCAGGGCTATCCTTCACTATCTGTAGTGACTCAGTGAGCGGTTTGCACGCTATTGGCCAGTGCTTCCCTCACCACCCGTTTGTCATCGCTATCCAGGACTCCCTTTCTCTCCTCACTCAACATGGATGCTCGGTGGTTTTCATTTGGACCCCAGGCCATGTTGGGATTCCTGGCAATGAACTTGCCGATTGATTGGCTAAATTAGCTACTACCAGGCCATCTCTTGCTATTGGCATTCCGGAAATAGACCTTCGCTCGGAATTACATTGTAAGGCTTTGGGCCTTTGGGATGCAGAATGGATCACTCTTCCTTCACCGAACAAGCTCAGGGCAATTAAGGATTCTACAACTCCATGGCGGTCCTCCTTACGTGTCTCTCGGTAGGCCTCTTGTCATCCTATGCCGGCTTCACATCGGCCATACTTTTTTGACTCACAGTTATCTCCTCTGTCCTGAGGATCCCCCTTTCTGTCATTGTGGATCGATGTTGACTGTGGCTCACATCTTATTGGACTGCCCTAACATAGCCACCCTACAATGGACTTTCAACGTTCCAGACTCGCTACCCCTGGTGTTGCCTGACAATGCCTCAGCGGCAGATCTCGTTTTGTGTTTTATTCGTGATGGGGGTTTTTATCACTTTATTTATGGGAGGGATCTTCCGCCTTATCGGTGAGTGGAGGGGCTGGTGGGTCCTGTTGCCTCCCGCCTTCGCCCCAACTGGATTGCTTCAACTGGGCTTTGTGGTTCACCCCGGCCCTCTGCCTTCTCACTGCTTTCCTTACGGGATTTGTTATGTCTTGAGCGTCTCTCTTGTCTCCTGTGCTTCTTCCTTCCTTCCCTGTCATTAGTTTATCATTTTATGGACATTGTAGTTCCCTCTCCTAATGTGGGATTTTTATCGGTTTCAGTTAATCTAAGGTCGGAGGGACTGATGACTGCATAGTTTGGTCCCTTCTCCACCCAACCAACCAACCAACCAACCTTTCTTGTACTGGGAGATTTTAATGCACATACACCTTTGTGGGATTGCCATAAGATCACTAACTGTGGTAGCTTATTAGACCAGATGTGGACCTGTGGTCTTGCCCAAAATTGTACCCTTTTATTCAGTGGAAGATTTACAGTGACCTCAGTAATAATCATTACAACCTGATTATTTTCTCTCTCCCACACTGATACTGCACTAGACTCCCCTCATTGGATTCTTAAGAATGCTGACTCTTTTAGCACTTCTGACATTTGATACAACTTTCTGTGGGCCTCAAGGTGTCCCTTCAGAGTCCAGTCCCTTGGTGGATGCAGGAAGTCTCTGTAGCAATTAAAATGCCGCAGAAGGGCACTTCAATAATATAAGTGCCATCTGCCGAAATATTCCATATTACCTTTAAATGTCACTGAGCCTGAGCCCCTACATAATAATAATTATTTATTTTCTTTTTCTAGTGCTTGCTCCCCCCCCCCCCCCCCCCCACCTGCCTCCTCCCCTCCTTCCCAGGCACCTGTCATGGTTGTGTAGTGAAATCAGACCTTACAGTCAGTTCTCGTAACTACCCTCCACCATCCATCACACTGTCTTTCAACAGGCAATATATGGAACCCTTTCTCTGAGTGGGAACTTCTCACAACATTTTCAATGTTCTGATATACAACTCTGGGCCCTCATCGAATATAAAATCAAATGTTGCATCACCCAGCTATAAAATGTAAGCACTACATCCTTGCTCTTCAGAAACACTCCATGAAGGTGTTAACTGATGGTGCTGTTGTACAGTAGAGCACCAGAAAAATGTATTGAAATGGAGGAAAGACCTGCAGAGGATTGATTCTGGTACAGTGACTAGCAGTTTGCCAACTTACACAATGTACTGCACATAAATAGACAGAAAGGCTCATTTCTTACATACTCCTTTCTGTATTATTCATAATCACAATTATGACAACAGTCACCACCAGTTTTGACACTACATTGAGCATCTTTGAAATAATTGTTGTCATATGCCTTTTCCACCAAATGCCACCTATGGTGAATAAACTCTGAAGATGGCCAATTTGTGGCTGAAGCTAGTAGTGATTATAATTATATTATTTATGTTCTAATGTCTAAATCCTGCATGGTCAGTGTGTATTTTTCCCAAAAGAACCATTAGTGTTTGGTTGAAGACGACTATTTACAGCCAAGAGTATGCATCTTGATATTTATTAGAAATGACATTCATGTGACCCCACTAATACAGTAGACCCTAGCTCTAAAACTCCTAACTTAATCTTGTGTTTGTCTAGGGTTGCAGATCCACAAATAGATTTTGTTATTTATAAAGTTAAGATCACATTAAACATATAAAGTCTTCAGTGGGATGCACTGAAATATCTCATTGCATCAGTGTTCCCACATTTACACTAAGCAAAACAGTACAGTGCTATCTAGAAAAATATGTACATCTGTCAATACTGTCCCAAGACTCAACTGGAACTACTCCCCTTCAGCTGAGGCTGTGCCTTTTATGCTGGTGACTTCTGACCCCATTTCCATGACATCAGAAAAGCTCAGCATCAGAATTAAGACTGGGATTTTGAAAAAAAATTAAATTTCATGTAATTTTAAGTTTTTACTGGTGGCCAATTATACAGTAATTCAGTACATCCAAATGACATTTTGGACTCCCACAGAAATTATTGGTTCTGTTTGCAGGCAAATAGTGTTTGTAATATATTGATTGAAATGAGTCTGAAGGAAGTGCTAAGAACATGCAAACACAAAAAACACTAGAAAAATTCTAAAATAAAAATCACACAATGGAAACTCCAGGTAGGAATATCAACAGTGCAGGAAAAGATATTTTGCTACTCGCTGTAAAGAGGACACGCCAAGTTGCAGACAGGGACAATTAAGACACTCACTTATAGCCCACAGCTTTCAACACACACACACACACACACACACACACACACACACACGAAGTTGGCAATCGTGTGCCTGAGGTGTGCTTCCTTGTGTGTGTGTGTGTGTGTGTGTGTGTGTGTGTTTTTACTGATGAAGGCTGTGGCTGAAAGCTATATTTGAATTTATAATTGTGCCTGTCTGCAACTTGACATGTCTTCTTTTACAGTAAATCAAACAATATTATTTTGATGTGTATCAAACAAATTCATTTGATCAGAGGAATACAAAACTGAGATCAGATTTTGTCAAGCCAAGAGTGAAGAGTTACTGGCATTTTGATTAATTAATAATGATAACAACACTATCTTTTAAGTAAAACTAGTTATTATAATCAAGGTGTTTTGATATTGGGCTATGACTGAGCTACTTCAAGAGGCTTCACTTTAAAAAAAGTGTCAATATTAAGATAAGCAGTGCTCTCATATCAGGATCTGCAGGATTAGTTCATGGAACATGCCCCCACAGAATCTAGTATATCACTGCAAATAAGAGGCATATGTTAGTAGAGTTTGGGATAATTCCCAAAGAGGAACCATGTATGAAAGAGATGCTCTTGTAGTAAACAATAGTTAAAATCTGTATGGAAATGGACACAGAATACAAAGTAGTGGTCAAAAGCATCTGGTATATAACACCAGAACAAAACCGGACTTCATTTTTTTGTCATACTTCACACAGAGCTATCATCTGAAGCAGTCAATTGGGACAGATAGAGTAGTTGCAGTTGACCTCAGATTTGTGGAAAACAGTGGTAAATTCTATAGAATGATACCACAACCGAAAGTGATGAAAAGTTAAATAACCACCTAAAATTAGTTGCAGGAGAAGTAGGTACAAGACTGAAACTTATTGGAAGGATCTTAAGGAAATCTAATCTATTAACAAAGGAGGTCACTTAAAAAATCATTGTCCAGCCACTTCTTGAGTATTAAGTCACAGATTACTTTTTCTAAATAGCAAAAACAGGAGGGAGGGGGGATTCAATCAGCCATTGGGAGCCATAACATTCCTACACTCAGTAGGCATCCAGTGGTGGTAGCATGAAGTCTGTGTCTGTATTGCTTCGCTTTCTGTGATATGTTAAAATGTACTCGACAATAGAAAATCCCACCAATTGTGAGATGCATTCTGTAATTGGGTTTTTCTTGGCAAAAAATAAAATAAAATAAAACTACAAAATAATTGAATTTTATCATGACCTTTTGTGACATGCATGGAAAAAGGAATAATGAGTGAAACCTGAGTGAGGCAGTGGTGCATTGATTTTCAAAACAGCTGTACCAGTGTTCATTATGAGGACCGCAGTGGTAGGCCTAGCCTTGTGACTGATGAACTGGTGATGAAAATGGACAAAATTCATGACAGTCATCACTCTGTGAAATTTGGGGAAAATGTTCCATAATCGCAAAGTTTGGTGCATGAAATTGTGGCGGAGAAGCTTGGTTACAACAAATTTTGTGCTAGTTGGGTTCCCAAAATCCTAACAGAAGACCACAAAAAACAGAGGCTCACTGCAGCACTGACCTCCCTCAAAGATGATGAGAAAATGGTAACAAAGTTAAAGATTGTATCATAACTGGGGACAAGACATAGGTGAAGCATGTCAGTTGTGAAACAAAAAGGCAGTCGATGGAATGAGGACCCATAAATCCTCCCAAGTGTTTGCAAAAGCTGTCAGCAAGAAAGATCGAGGCCACTGGAGTGATTCTAGTTTATTTCCTTGAATATGGCACGCAATTAACTGAGATAGTTGTTGTCAAACGTTGACAAAGTTAAAGTAGTTGATACAAACCAAGCGTTAGGGAAAACTGAGTGCAAAAGTTTTGTTTCTTCAAGACGACACACAACTAATCATACCTGAGAGATCTGGTGGGTTTTTTAATAGGAGGTGTTTGATCATCCACCACACAGCCATTATTTGGCACTGAGCAACTACCACCTCTTCCCACAATGTTTGATGCTGATGCTGTGTCGATATAAACCTGTGGTTGCAATCGCAGGAGGCAGATTTCTGTAGGGAGGGTATTGAAAAACTTGTCATGGTATGATAGTGCCTCAATTTGAATGTCGATTATGTAGAAAAATAGCTTAGGAGCTTACCTTTAAAATGTATATAATAAAATTTGGTTTTTCCATAGTGTTAATTTTTTATTTCAAAATGTATGTTACTTTCTGGTTAGCCTTCTCAATTACTTCCTTCCTCATATATCTTACTAAAGTCAAATAAATTGAAGCTCATATGGAAGATTATAAATAGGTAGTCTTCCCCATGCACCATTCACACGAGGAACAGAACAGGGGAAAATGATCATGGTACATGAAATTTCCTCCGACAACCACAGTAAACTAGCTTGCTAGTGAATAGATATACATAAAAATTACTTTTTATGGGCTTCTGGTCTTTTTTTTTGTGACTTTCCAGAATAAAATAATTTAGTGAGACCAGTATGAAGTTGATTGCATAATTTTTTTGGGGCCGTTAGAGAAAACTAATTCGAGGAACCAGACTGAATCTTTCACACTGAAGTTGAGTGTGTACGGTTTTGAAACTTCCCAGCAGACTAAAATTGTGAAACGGACCAGGACTGGAGTCCAAAACCTTGATTTTCATGAGCACAACTCACAACACACTTGCACAGTTTCAGTTCTGCTAGTACCTCTCTTTTACTTTCCAAACCACACAGAAATTCTCTTGCACAATTCTTAGGTCATTCCAGGTAACTGTTAATAAAGGTTAGTTTTATTCTTTCACAGTCTGAACTGGGAAGTTCAGTATCTTATGATGTGATGTCAAATAGCATTAATAGATTAACTGTGACTGGTCAAGTCCAACATTATTCTTACATAACATGCTGTTAACAAGTTTTTCTTTTTTGTTTTATTCCAGTGCTTTCAGAATTCGCCTGTGAACAAACCCTACGGATTGGTGTGTGGTGTTCTATGTATTGCTCAACAGTTGTTGCCAAAGTTCAGTCAGTTGATACTGACTGTAAAACTCTGGGTGCTAGCAGGAATCTCATCGTGGCTAGTCATAGTTCAATATTTAGACAAAAGAAAAAAAACTTCTGAGACACAATTATGGTGCCAAGCCCTTTCATGCACAAGATTTTTTTTAGTGTGATACATAAATATTGGTAATCTCAAGACACAAATGATCTGACATCTGGGGTTGATACAGAGCCCCTGTTCTTTCAAAGCACAAATTATTTATAAAACATCTGGAGCAAGAAAGAGTCTCCATTATCACAAAATTCTTAGAGGGAAGGCTCTTTTAACTGTTATTGATCAGTGAGACTTCTTTTTATTATAGAAAGAAAATATATGCAAGAGAATACAATTTATAGCATGTCAGTCTTCACCACGAGTATTGAAGTGGCATGTTGATGAAAGTAAACTGATTTTCTCATTACAAGTCAAAACATTAGAGAATGTAATGGTAGTTTGTAATAGAAGCTAAAAAATGTTTTATTTTCTATATTGGGAGTAAATGGCACTAAATTGACTGCAGAACTCCTGTATTTATGATTGAAGGGTATTTAAAGCACGCAACTTTATTCTTGTAACTACTGTGCTAACATGTGAAATTTCAGATTGCATAACCAATATATGCATTTGTTGTAGCCTGGAACAGTATTTTAAATGTACAAATATTTACTACTAAATACTCAGGAGTATTCCTAATCACTGTTTCTCACTGCAGTTATTTTACAATAATAGTCTTATTCCTGACAATTATGCATTTATCTTTGTAGAAGGTTTACTCTAGTCTTGATCTTTTTTGTGTAAATGTTGAACATTGAAATATAAAAATTAAGTAGAAATTATAATGCATCATTGTTCTGACAAATATGATTTTGATGCTGTGATAAAAATAATTTGTGATTGACATTTCAGAGTGTTGGTTAGCCACATGCTTGTTGTGTTGCCCATTTTGTAGGTACATGCTAAACATTGTCAAGTGCAGTTGGCTGCATCTCAACAACACAGCCCCTTCTTCCCCATCTCCAAACTCCAATCACAAAGTTATTTTATTTGAACAACAGTGTGTGAAATCCTACCCTTTGAGAGTAACTACACAGCAACAAAGGAAAGTGCACAGTTTCAAACATATGTTGCTGTATTTGAAATTTTTCATAGACCCTCAAGATATTTACATTCAGTGTAATAATTAAACATTCATTGTATGATATAATTAATGATCAAATAGAAGTTGAAACCTGGCATTACCACAAACAGTGATAAGGTGGCATCTAAAATATTGGAAACTTTGCAACATGCAGGTGTTAGAAGTAGAAGGATGGTTCCATATATCACATTCAATACATATGTTAGCAGTGGAGTTGAAAAGGATTCAGTTCCATACAGTAGTTGCCAGTTCAGAATGTAGCTTTGGAAGAGAATAATGTCTTGAGTTCTTGCATTTGGCATAGGGGTGTTTTCTCCTTCCATATCCATATACTGAACAAGTTGCATGTATAGGAATGATGGTACTTGCCATGAAATCTGGATGTGGCTCAGAGGATCATCCCCCTGTAACCAGCTGGGTCAGTCAGTTCAAAGGCAGAGGAGGCCAAGTGAACACCACCTCCCACAGGACCTTGCTTAGTGAAGCACTGTGGTCTTCAAACCAACCTTTGGGTTGATTACATCTATCTTTACCTTGTCAAATAAGGTTGTTGGCCATCTTATTGTATTCATAAGGTTACTTAGCATAAGTGGTTGGATGTACAACACTAATAATACCAAATTTTGACAGAAGTTGCTATTTTTCTGAAGGTGAAACAGTCTGCGATAAAGATTGCCCCCCTCCCCCAAAGGCACTCTTCAAATGAAAGTAATTTGAACATTTTCCACTGCAGGTAGGCAGAACTATTTATAAATGGGAATATGCTAGACTGTGTTCCTTATTTTTCCAAACTCTCGTCATTACTTTAATAAAGGCCTCATTGCTACTGCTGTGGAGGCCAAGTTGCCCTGTGATATTATGGTAGGCAGAGTTTGTGAAATGGCTTATGGTGCAGTACACTGCTAAGACAGTTTCTCCCTGGCACTATAGCACAGCTATGCCTCAGCATCAGGTAACAGGATAGGAGAATGAAGGTTCTACAACGCTCCAACAAGTTAGTAACAAAGTCACACAAATGAGGCAAAAAGGTTTACTTACCTTTGCATGTAATATAACACAAGATACCCTCAATGGCTAGTGTAAATAATGTTAAGTAAACTCCACAGTACATAGCAAATGCTTCTAAGAGTTCACTGAAGGACGTTCCCTGTCTAAGTTAGCCCTGGACAATTATTTATAACAAAGTGGACAAGAGCTGCTGTTCTATCTTTTGAGTAGGCTTCTGCCCATTGTCATCTGGTCATTGGCAAATTGTACTCAGCTGTCAATTGGCTGAGGCAAAGTCAATATCTTCATCATCAGCGCTGCCCATGGCACTGGTGGAACCCGCACAAGTGGCGAGTCTCCATGGCACTGTCACCAGCTCGCATCTTTGTGCCAGTGGTGTTTTTACCGTTTTTGAGAATTCTGTAGGCAATGCCCTGCGTTGAGATATTCTTCCGCCAGGCACACCTGCAAGTACTTCTAGAGGATTTTCGAATCCTGTCACTTGTTCATCCATTTGTAGCCAACAAGGTAATGGTGTGAGCACTTTCTGTACCAAATAGAGAAAGAAGTCATCTTTAGGTGCCATTTTCAAGCCCCAGGCATAATTTCGTATCACTAGGAAGTGTTACACAACATGCCTAGACGGCATGCTGCATAAATATGAGTGAGGCCTAGTGCAGGCCTGTTGATGATGCATCTAGGCGAACAAGAGCACTCATGCTCACTCGGCACCCATGAATGGAGCAGCCACATGACATTGCGTAGTGCAGGGGAAATAAATGAAATGTGGGTGTGGCTAGGGCCTCCTGTCGGGTTGACAGGTTGCCTGGTGCAAGTCATCGTAGTTGATACCGTGTTGGCAACTTATGTGTCAGCGAGGCTGATCATGGAGCTCTGTTTCTGCATTTCCTGAGACTGTAACTTTCTTTACCCATAGCCCAACTGTACTCCTATCAACTGCAGCATCACCATACACTGGACACAAAGCTTTATGTATGTTCACCATGGTCTCTTTTTTTTCCTGCACACAAGAATTCAATAACAGCACACTGCTTGTAACATAAGTCTTATGTAGATGTCATTTTGATGCTGTACTATGGCAATTGTTAGCCTCATTTTCATAATCTGCCACCACAAAACCACTCCTTTTAATACATTTACACGCAGTTTTTTCGAAATTTTCCCAAATTTCTCCACCCTTTAACGTGTTTTGGCGGCAACACAACCACCTAACCATTGTGCACATGGTTGTTTACCAACCCAAGTTCACCACAGGATCAACATAGCTCAACTTTAACCAACACTTTTTCGACTTTTTTCACACCAGATCTCCAGTTGCTTTCTAGTTCACCTTTATCTCTCCCCATATATTTTCATTTTCATTTCAGCCTCATGTTACACTTTCCACCTTCTAAAACCATGTCACCCTCACAACATCCCCACAACAACCCCATTAAGTTTTATTTACATTCCCTCCGCAAACATGCCTTCGCCCTAGCCAGATTACGTTCCCATATTTTATTTACTCAGGCTTGTCTGACATTTGGCATTACCCCCAAAGGCCTCACACTTAGTTCCCATCTCTGGCTGTAACCCTTCTTTCCATCAGTCCCTATACCAGTTCCAAACTAAACAATCCATTGTCCTCACCCACCTAATCCTTCACCTACACATCAACTCAGCCAATGAACACACCCGTCAACTCCTATCCTTAATAAAAGTCCTCAACCTTTCCTCTCCCACATCCACACTGGCTGTTCAGAGCATCCTCCTACAGGCCAACCACAAATTAGAACAGCATGCCACCCTCCAACTCAAAAAACTATCCAATCTCCTGGTTTCCCATTTCCGGAAAGGCAACTCACTCACCCTCCTCAACCTTTCCAGCAAACCTCAACCTCCTCTCATTGCACACAGACCCAGTCTCTCCCATCTACTCAATCTCCCACTTCCAGCTCCACTCCCCCCAAAACCTCAAAATTCTAATCAACACAATCTGGAACCACAACACCCTAATTCAGTAGTTAACCTTTCCTCCAAACCTCTCTCCCAATCCGAAACCTCTGTCCTATCCAAAGGCCTCAGCTTCAGCCCTACTCCCAGATTCAACCAAACAGCCCTCGTCAAAGATTTACTGTCCTACACTCGTACTCTCTGCTGGAAATATCACTTTGCCACGAAGAAAAATGATCCTAATCCTACTCCTAATGATCCAACTTCCCAAGACGCTATCCAAATTGAACCCTGCCTGAAACAGTTCCGTCCTCCGTCACAGTGGGACCCATCTCCTCTTCCTCAAAATCACCCTCTCCAAACCTTCCAGGAATTCCTCACTTCCAGCCTTGCCTCTCAATCCTTCTTAAAAAAACCTTAATCCTACTCCCAACATCACCACTGCTGAAGCCCAGGCTATCCGTGATCTGAAGGCTGACCGATCCATCGTCATTCTTCCGGCAGACAAGGGTTCCACGACTGTGGTACTTGATCATCAGGAGTATGTGGCTGAGGGACTGCGTCAGCTTTCAGACAGCACCACATACAAAGTTTGCCAAGGTAATCCCATTCCTGATGTCCAGGCGGAGCTTCAAGGAATTCTCAAAACCTTTCACCTGACTCCATCAACCTCCTGACCCCATCGACACCCCGCACCCCTGCCTTCTACCTACTTCCTAAAATTCACAAACCCAATTATCCCGGCCACCCCAATGTAGCTGGTTACCAAGCCCCCACAGAATGTATCTCTGCCTACATAGATCAACACCTTCAACCCGTTACATGCAGTCTCCCATCCTTCATCAAAGACACCAACCACTTTCTCTAACGCCTGGAATCCTTACCCAATCTGTTACCCCCGGAAACCATCCTTGTAACCATTGATGCCACTTCCTTATACACAAATATTCCACATGTCCAGGGCCTCGCTGCGATGGAGCACTTCCTTTCACGCAGATCACCTGCCACTCTACCTAAAACCTCTTTCCTCATTACCTTAGCCAGCTTCCTCCTGACTCACAACTTCTTCACTTTCAAAGGCCAGACATACCAACAATTAAAGGTAACAGCCATGGGTACCAGGATGGCCCCCTCGTACACCAACCTATTTATGGGTCGCTTAGAGGAAGCCTTCTTGGTTATCCAAGTTTGGTACAGATTTATTGATGACATCTTCATGATCTGGGCTCACAGTGAAGAAGAACTCCAGAATTTCCTCTCCAACCTCAACTCCTTTGGTTCCATCAGATTCACCTGGTCCTACTCCAAATCCCATGCCACTTTCCTTGACGTTGACCTCCATCTGTCCGATGGCCAGCTTCACACATCCGTCCACATCAAACCCACCAACAAGCAACAGTACCTCCATTATGACAGCTGCCACCCATTCCACATCAAACGGTCGGTCTTCATGGCAAACGAATCTGCTCCAGTCCAGAATCCCTGAACCATTACACCAATTACACCAACAACCTGAAAACAGCTTTCGCATCCCGCAACTATCCTCTCGACCTG
Source organism: Schistocerca cancellata (assembly GCF_023864275.1). Classification (NCBI taxonomy): domain Eukaryota; kingdom Metazoa; phylum Arthropoda; class Insecta; order Orthoptera; family Acrididae; genus Schistocerca; species Schistocerca cancellata. Next base: position 397,391,220 of record NC_064631.1, read on the forward strand.
ATACAGAAGCAAATTACCAGAGCCACTTCCTCATCCCCTCAAACCCAGAACCTCCCACAGAAGAACCCCAAAAGTTCCCCACTTGTGACAGTATACTTTCTGGGACTGGATCAGACTCTGAATGTGGCTCTCCAGCAGGGATACGATTTCCACAAATCCTGCCCTGAAATGAGATCCATCCTTCATGAAATCCTCCCTACTCCACCAAGAATGTCTTTCCGCCGTCCACCTAACCTTCGTAACCTCTTGGTTCATCCCTATGAAATCCCCAAACCACCTTCCCTACCCTCTGGCTCCTACCCTTGTAACTGCCCCCGGTGTAAAACCTGTCCCATGCACCCTCCCACCACCACCTATTCCAGTCCTGTAACCCGGAAGGTGTACACGATCAATGGCAGAGCCACGTGTGAAAGCACCCACGTGATTTACCAACTGACCTGCCTACACTGTGAAGCTTTCTATGTGGGAATGACCAGCAACAAACTGTCCATTCGCATGAATGGACACAGGCAGACAGTGTTTTTTGGTAATGGGGATCACCCTTTGGCTAAACATGCCTTGGTGCACAGCCAGCACATCTTGGCACAGTGTTACACCGTCCGGGTTATCTGGATACTTCCCACTTACACCAACCTGTCAGAACTCCGGAGATGGGTACTTGCCCTTCAGTATATCCTCTCTTCGCATTACCCACCAGACCTCAACCTCCGCTAATTTCAAGTTGCCGCCACTCATACCTTACCTGTCATTCAACAACATCTTTGCCTCTGTACTTCCGCCTCGACTGACATCTCTGCCCAAACTCTTTGCCTTTACAAATGTCTGCTTGTGTGTGTGTGTGTGTGTGTGTGTGTGTGTGTGTGTGTGTGTGCGCGCGCTCGAGCGCGCGCGCGCGCGTTGTATACCTGTCCTTTTTTCCCCCTAAGGTAAGTCTTTCTGCTCCCGGGATTGGAATGACTCCTTACCCTCTCCCTTAAAACCTACATCCTTTCGTCTTTCCCTCTCCTTCCCTCTTTCCTGACGAAGCAACTGTTGGTTGCGAAAGCTTGAATTTTGTGTGTGTGTTTGTGTTTGTTTGTGTGTCTGTCAACATGCCAATGCGTTCGCTTGGTAAGTTACATCATCTTTGTTAATAGATCTCAAAAAATGTGGGAACATCATTGAATGACCATCAGATTAATTTCAAAGATGTATGACTCAGGCCATTAAGATGAAACACTATTTGTGGAATAGACAGAAAGGCAACGAGATCACAGCTCGTTTTTCCAAGTTGCCATGTTTAACTATGGGAAAAGGAGTGAAATTTTAAACAGTATCAAAATATATTCATTGGTCGTCTCCACAAATTTGAGATTCATTTTGAGGATTCTGAAATATTAAATGAAAAGTTCAGTGTCTTCTCACTTGATAGTAAAGATATGGAAACCGAGCTATAGCTATAACTTAAGGACCTACAGTTGCGTTGTAAGTTCCTTAATGAAATTAGTCTCAAAAAATGTTTATAAGAATTTTTCTCAACGTAAATTTCTATGACTTTACAAGTTTGTAGCTGCGATTATGTCAATGTTTTGATTTACATTCTTTGACAAGCAACTTACTTCTACAGTGAGGAGAACAGAATCTGCCCACAGAAGCATACTGACAGGTTTCAACTTAAAACCGTTCAAAAAGTAATACAGGACATTGATGCTTTAGTGAATAGCAGAAAAGCAATATTCATTGACACCCTGTGTTTCTATGTTTAATGTTTAAATAAAATGCCCACCAAATACAGGTTTGTCAATTTAAATTTCATCCTAAAATGACATTAATCATAAGGCTGCACCAACTGTTAGAAATATTAAGGGTTGCTTCATTTTGTTGTTATTTCTAATTAATACAACAGTTTTAGAAAATACATTTTGCTATAAAATGCACTAAGGAGACACCATAAAGCAATACACCTCCGTGTAACATGGAGATTATTGGCTGCAGAATTGAAGACTCATTGCAGAGCTATCATGTTGCACTTCCTCCCTCTCCTCGCCACTCCTCTCTGCACCTTATGTTGCCTTGAGCCAGCTCACATGAGTAGGTCAGTGAACAGACCTGCTCTACTGCATACAATTTGGAGAGTAATTTAAGATGTGAAGTGATTGTCCTAAACACTGAATGTATTGTGCGTTTATTGGTTTGCTTTTACAGAAAAGAATAATCACAAAGGACAATAGCATCTCATGATTCCTCGAGAAAAGAAAAAATGTGAGATATGCAGTCTGTGGCTGACCAAAACTGCACAAATCCTAAGCTAAACTCTAGGTCCAAGCGGTTACATTACTTCCACCTGTATTTCAGTTTGGGTGATCAGGAATCCTGTATCTGTCAAGATTAGTGCACTCAATAATCTGAAGAAAGAAACCATAAAAAAGACTTGACTAGCACACACAGTTTACCTTCCTGTTTTTATTAATGACCTACGTCTCAACTTCGTCTAGATAGGTTACTGATGATGATTAAAAGCAATGGCAAGTACTGCATTGTAATTTTCAATAAAGGAAAAGGCTTCAAACAAAATTCTGCTCTTAAAAATTATTCAGATTTTTACCGAATCATTTGCAATAAATACTGTGAAACAGTTTTTCTCATGTGTCTGTCTTGTCTGGGCTTCTGGAGTCTTCAAAATCCTCAGACTAGGTCAAATTCCTGTTGTCTTCCCTGAAACTTGTACGGGCTAAATGTCACTAAGCAAATACTGGCAAGAGACCAAGCCATAGGCAATATTTATTATGTGACAGATAATACTTTGAAAAGGTGTCGTTTTACAAATAAGGCACTCCATTAAATCTCTAGCTCAGTCAGAACAGGGCAACAATCACTAATATAAATTTTTGTCTTTGTTGTACTCACGGATATCTATTATAAGAACTGAAACCAAAAATATAGTGTAGTGTAACTACCACTGGAGACAAAAGTCTTGGCATAGCTATATGCACATATACAGATGGTGGTTGTATGGTTTACACAGAAAAGAGCAGTGTATTGGCTGAGCTGTCACTTTCACTCTGGTGATCCATGTGAAAACGTTCCTAGTGTGGTGATGGCTGCACAACAAGAATTAAGACTGAATGGTACCTGGAGCTAGATGTACGAGACATTCTATTTCGGAAATCGTTAGGGAATTCAATATTCCAAGATCCGCAAAGTCAATAGTGAGCTGAGAATACCAAATTTCAGGCATTAGCTCTCACCACAGACAACATAGTGGCCAATGGCCATCACTTAACGACTGAGAGTAGTGGCATTTGTGTCAAGTTGTCAGTGCTAACAGACAAGCAACACTGCATGAAATAACTGTGGAAATCAATGTGGGATGTACGACAAACCTGTACATTAGGACAGTGCGGCGAAATTTGTCATTAATGGGCTAAATAAACAGATGACCGATGTGAGTGCCTTTGCTAATACCACATTGCCTGCAGCACCTCTCCTGGGCTTGTGACCATATTGGGGATCCTAGACAACTGGAAAACCGTGGCCTGGTCAGATGAGCCCCGATTTTCATTGGTAAGAATTGATGGTAGTGTCGAAGTGTGGCACAGACCCCATGAAGCCCAGGACCCAAGTTGTCACAAAGGCATTATGCAGGTGGTGATTCCATAATGGTGTGGGCTATGTTTACGTGGAATGGACTTCGTCCTCTGGTTCAACTGAGCTGATCATTGACTGGAAATAGTTATATTTGGCTACTTGGGAGACCATTTTCAGCCTTTCATGGACTTCATGTTCCCAAATAACGATGGAATTTTTATGGATGACATGCACCATGTCACCAGGCCACAACTGTTCGTGATTGGTTTGAACAACATTCTGGACAATTCGACAGAGTGATTTGACCACCCAGATGGCCCAACATGAATACCATTAAATATATTTATGGGACGTAATTGAGAGGTTAATTCATGCACAAAATTCTGCACCAGCAACACTTTTGCAATTATGGATGGCTATAGAGGCAACATAGCTAAATATTTCTGTAGGGAATTTCCAATGACGTGAGTCCATGTCACGTTGAGTTACTGCCCAACACCGAGCAAAAGGAGGTCAAACACAATATTAGGAGGTATCCCATGACTTTTGTCACCTCACTGTAGTTTTTAAAAAAAATGCTGTTTACAAGACCTGATGAGAGGGGAAAATAAATATGCTACAAAATTATTTGCCAAACACATGCAGTACTGGTGGTAATGGTTGCTTTCATCGTAGGAGCCATTTGAGTCCACATACTTCTGCAATCATTTCTTCCACAGCTGAAATTATTTCTGTGACGCTGCACAGGATATCCACAATGTTTGCTTTCTGGCGCAGTGCAAGAACTCATCTATAGTAAACTTATGATCCAGTGCAGCTACCAAGATTGCACACAATAGTTTCTCAGAGATGTAAGCAGTCTCACATATGTGTGTGTGTGTGTATGTGTGTGTGTGTGTGTGTTTTACTCACCTCAAAGTTTCAGAATTGTGGTTCTGGAGGAGAGTTACAAGAAGCAAATTGGACTGAAAAAAACAAAGGAGATGGTTCTACAAGAAATAGCAGAGAAGAAAGAACTACTGAAAGTTGTCTACAAAACATTTTCAGAGCAAAACATAAGTAAGGAAGTGAGGGGACAACTGAGAACATTGTATTTAAAAATACAGTCAGTGAGATAGAGATGTTCATACATGGAGATAAAGGACTGTTCAAGAGAAGCAGCAGCTCTGGTTCACTGCACACTACACGCAGAAACGCATGGCAGAGCAGCAGGGCCTCTGCAGTTCAGCGCATAATGCTTGCACAGTACAGGACGCCGAGTTTGAAAGGAAGCGGCAATTTTACAATCGCAAAATTTTTTTCAGATTCTATCAGGAAAGCAGATGACTTACAGGACCCTGCATACCTCACATGGTAAACCACTTTCTGAGCAACAAAATATAACCCTCCTTAAATTTTTGTAGGTGATGAGGGGTTTTGATTCTTAAAGCTTTGTGACCCTACCTTGAATGTAAAATCACTGATAATTGGAAAAACAAAGTTTTTAATACAGGCTTTCTCGTGCTTGTCAGTGGAATGTACATTTGCTATACTGAGCTCCAGATTTCATGTGTTTAGAAGACCCTTTGAGTGTGAGCTGGGGATGGAAGATAGAATAGTGACAGTTACATGTGTACTACATCATTATTTGAGGACTTAAAACAATACATAAAGTGATTTCGCTGAGGAGGACATGAGACCACTCAGTTCTGAGCATCATCTCACACACGCTCGACATAGGTACAGTGCACTGAAGCTTTTCTCAAGAGATAAAAATTCTAGAAGTGTTAGTCCAAAGGCAGCTAACAGCTTTTCTTTTTTTTAAAAAAGGAAAAAAGCCTAGTGATACTGAAGTGATGAACAAGTTGTCTTGTTTATGTTCATAGTTTGAAAAGTTCCAAATAAAATAAGTAAACAACAACTAATACAATTCCTTTGCTATCTTCTAACATATTTCTTCCTTTAACTTAAGTCTTATGTAATCCAGATGACTGGTATCATATAAAGTGTTAGGTTACCTTAACTGAATGAATCACATATTCCACCATTAAATGTTTTTTTTATATCAACAATGAGAGTGAACTATGGTTACACATGCACACATTGCTTCTGAAAGCTCAGCACACCGAGAATGCAGACAACGGGTGCGACAGAGAGAGAGGTAAACTATGCTTCTTGGACAATGTCAGAGGCCTGCCCAGCTTGACTCCCTGCTGTGCATCTCTGCTGGGTTCTTCACAGTGCTTCATTGGAGTGTGTGCTTTACAACAAACACCGGCAACCCTTTGCTCTGCCTCTGCTGCTTCTTTTGGAAAAGATGAGAAAGAAAGAGGAGGTTTTAGTCGTGGTTCAGAAACTGAGGGGTGCAAGTGTTTAGAAGAAAACAATTATCTTGCTGGATCAAAATTTGGTACAAATCTCAAAGAGCTTGATCTCATGGTGGGTTAATCACTAATGGGTTGGATAGATGTTTAAGGCAAGACAGTCAACAGAATACAGCTTCTTGGGCACCAAATGCTGCAAAGCAATACTGCACTCAGTCAAATATACAACACGCTGTCCAATAGGAATTACATTTACTGAACTTCACATGGTACACCCATGGATCCTACTAATCCTCCAAAATCCACTCTATGATTCAGATAGGCTGTTAGCTCTCCCCCCCCCCCCCCCCCCCCTTTCCAACATACATAAATATCTTTGGGTGTCGATTTTCACTTTGTCGGCATTGTTGCTGGTGAGATCCCCCCTCCCACTTACTATTCACTTGTGACTATTCAGAATGCATTATGCACATGATGTGTCTTTAACCACCATTGTTAACATACACAATTGCTTGCTATTCAATGGAAAAGAAGTATATCTCTCACAATCATACAAAACTGTTAAGGCTTTCGTGGCCACTTCTTGACAAACTGCCTATTGGCTTCTGTCTCAGATTCTTTGGCCGACATTCGTCTTATGATTTTTCTTGGTGTTTAGCTAACACGAGTGGCTGACATGGTCAAAGTTTCACTCTCCCTTTCTGGTGGTGGACTGATGCCAAGCTCGTGGCCGCAGACTGTATGTACCTGGCAAACCAACATCCAAGGGCTTCTCCACGGTTATTTCTGGTGCGGTTGCTATCTGCAGTGGTCATTCACTGCAGCATGGGGAGCCAGGTTCTGCTTATCTTGAGACTTTCTTCTTTCTTGTTGAAGCTATTTTCGTGTTTGCGTATTTCTATAGCTTCTCTGAACAAGCAGGAGTGATCACTCCTTTCTACAGCCAGAACTTCCATGTCGGCGAATTTTGTTACGTGATCGGTCTCCACAGTAAGTGATCTGCTATGGCCGATGTCTCCACCTGTCCCAACCTGCAATGACACTTATGTTCTGTGATCCTGGTATTGATTGATTTTCCACTAATTCCAAAATAAAGTTTTCCACATGTGCATTGTATGCGGCATATTCCCGACATTGCAAGTGGTTCCCTTTTATCCTTCGCTGATCTAAGACACTCTTTGATCTTCTTTGTTGGTTTATAAACAGTCTTTATGCCGTGTTTGTTGTTGGTTTATAAACAGTCTTTATGCCGTGTTTGTGCAATATATGGTTGATTCTGTCTTTCACTGAGGGAATGTAGGGCAGAAAGGGTGCACCTGACATTTCTTTTTCTGATGTGTCACTTCACCGAGTCTTTGACTCTGTTATACTTTTAATATAACTTGCGGAGTACCCATTGCTCCTCAGAACACTTTCCAGGTGTTGCATCTCACGGTTGTGGTTCACATATTTGTCGTGTTTATGTTACAAGCGTATTAATCATGCCTCTTTTCTGGCTCAGGTGGTGATTTGATAGTTTGTGCAGGTATTGGTCCACGAGTGTCAGTTTCCGAGGAACACCTAAGTGACTTCCTACGACACTTGAACAGCTTCCATGCTAAAATTTACCATGGAAGTAGGAAAGCACAAAAACTACCATTTCTAGATGTGCTGGTCACAATGCACAATGAAAACATGGGACACAGCATTTATCAGAAACCGTCACACACAAACTGTCAAATCACCACCTGAGCCAGAAGAGAGAGTTCGTAATGCGAGCAAGACGAATATGTGAGTTGCAGAACATCAGATGCAAAATGCAACATCTGGAAAGTATTCTGAGGCGCAATGGGTACTCCACAAGTTATATAACAGAGTCAAACACTCGGCGAAGTGACACATCAAAAAAAGAAATGTTGGGTACAGCCTTTCTGCCATACATTCCCATAGTGACAGACAGAATTGGCCGTATATTGTGCAAACATGGCATAAAGACTACTTAAAAACCAACAAAGAAGATCAAAAAGTGTGTCAGATCGGAAGAGGATAGAAGGAATCCACTTGCAATGTCAGGAATATACTGCATACCATGCACATGCAAGAAAGATTGTGATGGAATAAGTGGACAATCAATCACCACCAGGATCACAGAACATAAGTGTCATTGCAAGTTGGGGCAGGTGGAGAAATCGGCTGTGGCAGAGCATGCACTGTGACAGACTAACCACATAGTAAAATTCGCCGACATGAAAGTTCTGTCGGCCAACCGAATGAGGTAGCACATTGGTTGGCACACTGGACTCACATTTGGGAGGACGATGGTTCAAACCTGCATCTGACCATCCTGATTTAGCTTTTCTGCGATTTCTATAAATCACTAAAGGCAAATGACGGGATGAATCCTTCAAAACGGAAAGGCTAATTTCTGTCTGTACCCTTCTCCAATCGGAGCCTGTGCCAGTCTCTAATGACCTCACTGTCGACAAGAGGTTAAACACTGATCTCTCTTCCCCCCACACCCCCTTCCCTCCACCACCTTACCCAATAATATTTTTCACAAATCTACACAAAAACAAACTTCTTGTAAAATACTTCAACCTTTTGTGGCTCTTCAGATTTTGTACATAACTTTGTCAAATTATTTGCCTCTTCTTACCACTCCTGAATAAGAAATGTTCATCTTCAGTTGAAACTTCTGGACGAGAGGATATATATAAACGTTTCGTCTCCATCTGTGCGAGACATCTTCTGAGGTCGTCCAGCTACTGCCACTGAGGCTCCAGGTACTCTCGCATTTATGGAGCGCATAGAGGGCACCACCATTCATCGCATGATGTCGACGGTATGCCTATCTTTGGAAGGCGTCATCATTCTCGATTAAGAGTAATCGATTGTCATTCTGCTGGCGCAACAACGACAGCCATATTTTATCCAACTTCAAAAGTTCCTCTTTTCTATTAAAATTAAATTTAATTTCGTGGTTGCCATCTCGAAAAACATTCTCAGCTACGGCCGATTTTTCGATGTGTCCTAAGCAAGTTTCTTTTATGTTCAGGCTAAGTGGGTGTTTACACTTCCTTTTCGTTGTTCCAATATATAATTGTCCACAACTGCATGGAATTTTGTATACCCCAGGTGTTGCTAGGGGGGACGGGCATCTTTTGCAGTTCTTAAATAGTACTTAGTTTTCTTGGTGGGTCTGAAGATTGTTTCGATCCCATACTTGGCCAGAACTTTCCCGATACGGTCCTTGACTTTATTAATGAACGGTAGGAAAACTTTTCCAGTAGGTGTGACCATTGTTGCTCTGGACTTCTGGCTTCTTTTCTTCTTTGATGGAGGACTCGATCAAATTCCTTGTTGGTATATTCGTTTTTCATGAAGGCTGACTGTAAGTGATTTAGTTCGCTCTGTCCACCCAGGTTTTCATGACACCTTTTTTTTGCCTAGGATGATGGTTTGATTCCTTGTGGAGGTATCGATCCATGTGAGTGTTCTTTCTATATAACTTGTGACCCAGTGTCCCATCCACCCGTTTAATTACCGACACATCCAGGAAATTGAGTTGGCTGTTGCTCTCTTTCTCCATCGTAAACTGTATCTTTGGGTAAATACTGCTCAGATGCACCTAGAAGACAATCCAACTCTTCTTCACCATGAGTCCACACTACAAATGTGTCATCAACATAGCGGTACTATTTAGCTGGCTTTTTACGGCAGTCTGCAGCACTCACTGTTCGAAGATCTCCATAAATAGTCAACAGCTGGACTGAGAGGGCTTCCCATCGCCACCCCGTCGATCTGTTCGTAAAACTCGCTGTTGTACTGGAAATAAGTTGTTGTCAGGCAGTGTTTAAATAAAGCCACTTCGTCAGTCGGAAAAATATCTGCTATATATGAAATAGCTTCGTTTACAGGCAACATGGTAAACAATGACACTACATCGAAACCCACAAGAATATCACTTGGGCTGATGTTAATCTCCCTCAGTTGTTCAATAAAATGTGCTGAGTTTTTAATGTAACTGTCTGTTCTGCCAATGTATGGTTGCAGCAAGCAGGCATATTCTGGCCACCTCTTGTGTTGGAGATCCTTCCTATAGCACTCACAATTGGTCTCAACGGGACCTGTGGTTTATGTACTTTGGGGGTCCATATAGTCTGGATGAATAAGCTACCATTTTGCAGAGTTGTTTAAAATCATCCAAAGAAAGAGAAGATTGTTTTAACAGTTGACTGGTATTTCTCAAAATTTTGGTTGTAGGATCCTTCTGAAGCTTTTTACATGTAGTGGGATCCAAAAGGTCACTAATCTTCTTACGATAATATTCGGTGTTCAGCAAAACCGTAGCATTTCCTTTATCAGCTGCAAGTACAATAATGCTCTTATCCGCATTAATCTCCCTCAGTGCCCTCCTTTCCACTTGAGACAAATTGTTGGTAGGTGGTTTTGCTTGGCATAATATTCTGGCTGTTTCAGTCCTGATTTCATCCGTGGAATGCAATGGTAACAAATGGATTTCTGCCTCCACATTTGCTATAATGTCTTCCGTAGGAACCTTAAGTAGCGTGACTGCAAAGTTGCCTCCTTTCGATAGAACTGAATGTTCCTCTTTTGTTAATTCTCTCCCAGACATGTTAATCACAGTTTGAGAGTTGCCAGTGACTGACGTTTCACTTCTACCTTTCTGTAGGCCATCAAATTTCCTCTTCTGCCTATTAGTTGCTATTTCTACACTGAGCTCCATGATCCTGAACGTTACACAGTCCACATTATTCCAGTCATAACACTGCATTATGTTACTGATATACACTCCTGGAAATTGAAATAAGAACACCGTGAATTCATTGTCCCAGGAAGGGGAAACTTTATTGACACATTCCTGGGGTCAGATACATCACATGATCACACTGACAGAACCACAGGCACATAGACACAGGCAACAGAGCATGCACAATGTCGGCACTAGTACAGTGTATATCCACCTTTCGCAGCAATGCAGGCTGCTATTCTCCCATGGAGACGATCGTAGAGATGCTGGATGTAGTCCTGTGGAACGGCTTGCCATGCCATTTCCACCTGGCGCCTCAGTTGGACCAGCGTTCGTGCTGGACGTGCAGACCGCGTGAGACAACGCTTCATCCAGTCCCAAACATGCTCAATGGGGGACAGATCCGCAGATCTTGCTGGCCAGGGTAGTTGACTTACACCTTCTAGAGCACGTTGGGTGGCACGGGATACATGCGGACGTGCATTGTCCTGTTGGAACAGCAAGTTCCCTTGCCGGTCTAGGAATGGTAGAACGATGGGTTCGATGATGGTTTGGATGTACCGTGCACTATTCAGTGTCCCCCCGACGATCACCAGTGGTGTACGGCCAGTGTAGGAGATCGCTCCCGGTGTTGGCCCTGTGTGCCTCGGTCATATGCAGTCCTGATTGTGGCACTCACCTGCACGGCGCCAAACACGCATACGACCATCATTGGCACCAAGGCAGAAGCGACTCTCATCGCTGAAGACGACACGTCTCCATTTGTCCCTCCATTCACGCCTGTCGCGACACTACTGGAGGCGGGCTGCACGATGTTGGGGTGTGAGCGGAAGACGGCCTAACGGTGTGCGGGACCGTAGCCCAGCTTCATGGAGATGGTTGCGAATGGTCCTCGCCGATACCCCAGGAGCAACAGTGTCCCTAATTTGCTGGGAAGTGGCGGTGCGGTCCCCTACGGCACTGCGTAGGATCCTACGGTCTTGGCGTGCATCCGTGCGTCGCTGCGGTCCGGTCCCAGGTCGACGGGCACTTGCACCTTCCGCCGACCACTGGCAACAACATCGATGTACTGTGGAGACCTCACGCCCCACGTGTTGAGCAATTCGGCGGTACGTCCACCCGGCCTCCCGCATGCCCACTATATGCCCTCGCTCAAAGTCCGTCAACTGCACATACGGTTCACGTCCACGCTGTTGCGGCATGCTACCAGTGTTAAAGACTGCGATGGAGCTCCGTAAGCCACGGCAAACTAGCTGACACTGACGGCGGCGGTGCACAAATGCTGCGCAGCTAGCGCCATTCGACGGCCAACACCGCGGTTCCTGGTTTGTCCGCTGTGCCGTGCGTGTGATCATTGCTTGTACAGCCCTCTCGCAGTGTCCGGAACAAGTATGGTGGGTCTGACACACCGGTGTCAATGTGTTCTTTTTTCCATTTCCAGGAGTGTATAAATGGAGATACAGCAGCTTACTGCTAGTTGCCACTAGTTCTCGCCACATCTGGTGAATTCGTTCTCGTAGCATTGCTACTTCTATGCGGTTGTAAATACATTGTGCTTGCGCCAAGTGAAACAGTCTCCTCACCTTCAGAAACTTCGGCACTGTTACAGTGTCCCGGCAGCATAGCAGGAAAGTAAGCGTACACCATTGTTGAGCTTTCTTCTTGCGCAGTCCCTCCAGTCGCCAAACCAAAACTGACATTTCCTCCTGTAGAGGCGTTTAATCATACAATGTAGGCTTTCACGGCTGGTGTTGTCTTCAGTTGTAACTTCCAGGCTGAGAGGCTGTGGTCGATGTATAAAATTTCCACCTAACGTTTTGTCTCCATCTGTGGGAGACATCTTCTGAGGTCATCCGGCTACTGCCACTGAGGCTCCAGGTACTCTCACATTTATGGAGTGCATAGAGGGCACCACCATTCGTCATGTGATGCCGACGGTATGCCTATCTTAGGAAGGCGTCATCATTCTTGATTAAGTACGACGACGAGTTTTTGGGGTGGCAATGAGAAGCCCTCTCAGCCCAGCTATTGCCAATTTATTTATGGAGATCTTCGAGCAGCGAGCGCTGCAGACTGCCAGTAAAAAGCCCGCTAAATGGTGCTGCTATGTTGATGACACACTTGTAGTGTGGACTCATGGTGAAGAGGGATGTCTTCTTGGTGCAGCTGAACAGTATTAACCCAAAGATACAGTTTACGATGGAGAAAGAGAGCAACTGTCAACTCAGTTTCCCGGATGTGTCGGTAATTAAACAGGTGGATGAGACACTGGGCCACAAGGTATATAGAAAGAACACTCACATGGATCGATAACTCCACAAAGAATCAAACCATCATCCTAGGCAAAAAAGAGGTGTCATGAAAACCTTGGTAGACAGAGAGAACAAAATCTGCAAGCTGGCCTGCTTGCAAGATGAACTAAATAACTTACGGTCAGCCTTAATGAGAAACGAATATACCAGCAAGGAATTTGATCAAGCCCTCAATCAAAGAAGAAAAGAAGCCAGAAGTCAGAGCAACAATGGTCACCTAATGGAAAACTCCTACCATTCATTAATAAAGTCACGGACCATAATGGGAAAGTTCTGGCCAAGTATGGGATCAAAACAATCTTCAGACCCACCAAGAAGATTAAGGAATACTTAAGAACTGCAAAAGACACCCAACACCCCCTAACAATACCTGGGGTATACAAAATTCCATGCAGTTGTGGACAAGTATATATTGGAACAACGAAAAGAAGCGTAAACACCCGTTTAGCCGAACATAAAAGAAACTGTTGCTTACGACACATTGAAAAATCGGTTGTAGCTGAGAATGTTTTTCGAGATGGGAATTTAATGAGACAAGCGTTCTAGCACTAACATCCCATTATCATGCGCGCATGTATAGAGAAGCAATACAGATTCACGAACACCATAATAATTTTAATAGAAAAGAGGATGTTTTAAAGTTATGGATGTCCACATTGCACCAGCAGAATGACAATCAATTACTCTTAATCGAGAATGATGATGCCTTCCACAGACAGGCATACAGTTGGCATCAAGTGACGAATGATGGTGCCCTCTATGCGTTCCATAAATGCGAGAGTACCTGGAGCCTCAGTGGCAGTAGCCAGATGACCTCAGAAGATGTCTCCCGCAGATGGAGACGAAACGTTAGGTGGTAATTTTATACATCGACCACGGCCTCTCAGCCCGGAAGTTTCAACTGAAGACAACACCAGCCGTGAAAGCCTACATTGTATGAAGAAATGTTCATGTTGGAAAAACTAGATTTTACAATTATAGCAATGAAAATATATTGTAACTGGATGGATAAAATGCGTACTCACGAAGTAGCAGCAGCAGCAGCAAAAGCAGAAGAAGAAGAAACACATATAAAAGATTTGGAAATACACAAGCTTTTGGAGCCAGGGGCAGAAGTGTTCAAGCAAAAGTACGAAGGAAATAAACTGGCAAGGTTTACGAAATACAGAGTGTTATGGAAAAGTCACCCAGAACCCTGGGTCTGGGGAGACTTACTGTGTGGGATGAAAAGGAAAGACTTATTGTTGGTGCCTGCACGGAATGAGGCTTGAAAACCTGACAACTTAAAAGTGAAAGATTGGATAGTAAGCAACCAGTGCTGGATCACTTGGTATGGATTGACCCTATGGAAAGACACTGAGCAGAAAAAAACCACCCACTGCGGAGTGGAGGCCCTGAGTAGTGGATAGGCAGATCAATTGTGTTAGCATTGCTGAAAGTGTAGAACAGATTAACACAACTGCCAATAGTTGCCTTTTAATTTTTGTTGTGATTCAGCCAATAAGGGCACGAACTTGTTCATGACTTCCCATTCCAAACAATTTTCCATATCTTATTTTAATTTCTGTAATCTTATATGCACTTTCATCAAAAATATGTATGTACTTCATAAGATAAGATAGTCCTGAATGGAATAGCAACTCGTTTTTTTTTTTACTCATTGAGTAGTAAATGATCTGCTACACCGTGGCACATACATCTGGTGCTTAAGTCTAAGCCTCCCATTGGTAACTCGTGATTAACATGTTCTTGCCCATGGTAGTTGACAATAACAGATTTTTATATGTAAGGTACTCACAGTAATCAGTTGACCCATGTCCAGCACCAACACACCTGATCTACTGTGAAGTAGTTTGAAGAACTCTAAAAACGTTAGGATACTAGGCTCACTCAAATGTCACTTGAACAGAATTATATTTTCCATGACTCAGACAATAGAAGAAAGAGTATGGTTTGGACCCAGGTGAACCAAACTCCTGACAAAGAGCCAAAGTCATGACAATTAACCACTTTCGGTAACCTAAAAGTGGTCTTTTACATGCTACTATGAGATCTGTTTGGTGTCAATTCCTTCAAACTCTGCAAGTGGGATGTAATCCTTTCCTTTCTGCAGGCTAAACACCAGAACTTATTCTGAAAACTGTTTTGCCTGATCTCTCACCCCCTTTTCAAACCTTTACATTAAACTATCCCATCATGCTCTCTTCTTTCTACATACAGTATAGTTGTGAAACTGCAAAATTAGATTGATAGATGTTTCAATGCTGCATTAATCCACAGTATAGTGCAATCTTAATATACAACGTGTACAAAAATCTGACCTCACTATGATTTCTTGCAATGCGAACCACCATGATGCATACAAACAAGAGTAGCAGAAATTCTCACTGGTTTATTGAACTCTCAGGAGAGTCACAGAAATACTGAAAAAACCTGAATAGGTAGATACTAGAAGTTAGTTCTCAATATCCCTCAAAAGCCCACTTACAAAGTTTCATGAACAAGTGTTAAGTGAAGAATCAAGAAATACATTATGTAAGTGAAAGGGATGAATGAAACTAATACACTGTAGATTTGGGAGTACCCTCTCCCTTGCACTTCACAGTGGTCAGCAGAGTATGCATGAACATGCTACACACATTTTTGTACACTGGTCTTTGTTTCATTTCTCAGGACCAATAAGTGTTTGTTCATATGTATATAGACTGAAGCGTGCCAATGCAGGGTCTCTCACCTGGGACTACTGCTTAATAGGCAGGTGCATCAGCCACTGTGGTTCACACAACTGTGTGGATTACCCCGGCATGCCTCCCCCTCAATCCAAATCCTCACTGCCGCCCCAATCTACTTTAAACTCCTCTTACATAGGAACAGAATTCCCGAGACTCTCCACAGTCTGGAATAGCTGGATCCCCCATTTACGTTAAATGCTGAGGTGCTATTCCAGAACATGGAGAGCCTAAGCAATTCTGTTTGTGTGTAAGGGGGGCATTTAAAGTAGGCTGGGGCAGCAGTGAGAGTTTGGATCAAAGAGAGAGGCGTGCCAGGATAACCCGTGTAGTTCTGTGAACTATTGTGCCAAAGTGGCTTACTAGCTAATGCACCTGCCAAGTAAGCAGGAGACTCTGGTTTGATTCCCAGCTTTGGTACAAAGTTTGTCTATATTCATCAATTCATATACATATGAGACTGGTCAAGCCTCTGAAATTGTCATTTTAATAAGTATTTGCTTATAGTGATGAGAGCTTCCTGTCAGGCCTTTGGTATTAAACTGTAACTGTATGACAATCATATAACAATCTCTTTTTTACAATCAATCGATTTAATTATTTTATTCCCCTTTTATCAGGAACACACAGCTTGCCTAACACCTAAAATTTGTTTATTGTGTATTCTCAAAGACAAATACAGAATATGTTTTGATTGTGGTCATAACTCTGTAGGAACAATTACAAATAAAAAACACTTTGTATACCTTGATGTCTTTTACTTAAAAATATTATAGGCATAAACTAATGTATTTTGCTCCTGAAAGGAATTCCTTATTATTGTAAAACATTTACAGCAAGAAACTCCATCAAGGCCATTTCAAAGCAGCTTCCACTTGAACTTTTTAAATTCTTTGGAATCCTGTTATAAAACAAGATCTTAATGTAAAAGGGGCTGTTGTCTGCACATTGTGTTGTATACCTTTCCAGATGATAATCACATTCTCTCGCAGCATTATAAATATGATATGTACATCTCACTCTATTGTGTTGTTTGTCTTTTAAAACTAGTTAAACAGTTTTATAAACATCCTGACTCGGCATCAGTGAATTCTTACTTTTGAACATCAGATGTCTGCAATAATCATGACATGAATGAAAAATATAGCACATTACTATGCATTCTTTACTTTATTTGAAAACTGTTTTCCCATGAAAGTAACTCATATTACCCAAGGAATAAAGGTATCTTGTAGGACAAAAAGAAAACTTCTGATGTTGATGCTGTAGCTTGTTAAAAGTAGTATTGCAAAACACTGAGGAAATTAGTGCTTAATTGATGCAACTGTACTATGAGAAAAAGACAGTCACATTTGGTAACACCTCTAAGACAATATGGGATCAGTACAACCAAAGGTTAGGAGCAGATAGCTTTAAAAACAAATGATACAGTGTAGTAAAACCTTTTAACAAGCATTTCATAACTGTTGCTGAAAAAAATAGTTTGTCAGGCTCCTGTGACAAAAATCTAGACTAGCCATTACAGGTAACATCCGTAATACCAATACGCCCCTCACTACTCCAGAAGTATTGTCAAACACAAAATTATAGTGGTTATAATAAAATATCAACAAAATTAATCAGTCATGTCACAGGAGCCTTTCCTGACTGACATATGCTGAAGTTGTATTAAAAAGGGTCTAATGAAATACCATCAAACTTCAGTCCAATTTCAGTAGCCAACATCCTTGATTTTTTTTTTTTTTTTAGCCTCACAAAAGTGGCTTCTTAATATATTGTTAAGAGTTTAGATTACTTAAGGGTAACAGTAGTGATGTACATAGTTTGATTAGGCTATAATTATGGGCTACTGGTGTATTGTGTCGTCTGTCGAAGGTGTTTGCTTAAATCACACTGTTTTACGTAAATTACAATATTACGGTGTAATAGGAAATATGTCAAAATGGTTCACATTGTATCTCTTGAGATGAAAGAGTCCCATATTAAGCTGTCAGTAATCACCCAACTGGAACATAATTACATGTGGTGACCCGCAATGTTTAATCTTACTTTTTCTTCAGATATTTCATCTGTAACATTACCAAATGCCAGGTCTTTTTGTTTGCTGGTGATATAAGCATCATAATAACAAAATGCATAGTTTTAAAAATAGCTGTTTATGAAATTTTCATGGTCAATAATATATGGTTCCTAGCCAATTCTATGTCATTAAACTTAGAATATACACAGTTCAGAACTTGAATGTTTCCTTTCAATACATGTCTTAAATAATTCTCAGGATTACAACTTGATGAAAAATTCGGTTGGGAGGAACACACCACAGAACTGCTGATGCACCTACACAAATCTTTATTAACTCTTTTTCTACAAACCAACAACTCATTTCATGGAATCATACAAGAGATAAGAATAACCTACACAAATATGTAATGTCACTTACTTTTGTCCAGAAAGAGGTCAATAACTCAGACATAACTTGTCAGCAGTGAGAAAAAGTTATATTAATAACATTCAGTTTAAGAGGAGAGTAAAGCAATGATTGATACCCAACTACTTCTATCGTATTGATGATATGCTTAGTAGAGATACTGGAAACACAGTACAGTTTCCTTACTGGAACTTTAAGTAAAATTGACTTTTGCACATCTTCAGTGTAGTAATGTGATGAATGTAAATATGTGTTGTCAACTGTTTTATGTTTGATGACGTGTGGTTGCAATATCCTAAGAATTATAAACCTCGTTGTATATACCACGAATTTACACATTTGTGAAAAGTTTGGTATTATCTCCAAAATAGGAATGTTTCAGGTTGTTTTATTTTTTTCACATCCATGAAGTCTGTTAAGATCTGTGAAAGGAACATTTGCCTAGTCCCTTAAATTTTAGGCACGCAGCCACGCAAATAAAATTTCTTCCACTGACATTTCGGCTGTATATCATCCGGCCATTCTCACAGTAATTTATTTTATTTGCTCAGATGCATGCCCGGAATTCAATGGACTATTCATTACGCTGCAAAAAGTTGAAAATGAACATTGCCTATCTCCTTTTTCCTTCAGTATTCTTGATTTGTGTCATGTTCTACATCCTTTAGGATCAATCTCATTATGGATTTATGGAAGAAAATTTATATTTAATATAATCTAAGCAGTCACTGGACTTCTCTAAATCAAGTAGTGGTCCATGGACATTCTCGACAGGTTGTACACTCCAGACTTTAATACGGTACATTTCTGCTTGTGGCATGATACAAGATGGCTGCCAACAAAGCTGGCAAACATGTCATATGTTTGAAATATGCATCACATCACACACTGATTACTATGAACCGGACTAAATATATGAAGGAAGTGCCTTTCATGTAGCAGAACTGAAGTTGCTGCTGTCATGAAAATAGGAAAGGGACTTTTTTTATCATATTTCAAGAGAAGATCAGGAAAAACCTTTTGTGAACTCAATAAAGAATCTACAGAGAAACACCCTTTAGTGTCTGAGTCAACACCAATTGCACAATAGGAACAAACACATTTGGTGCAGCTACACTGCATGAAACCCTGTAATCTCGAGATACAATAAGTGCACTAATAATCTGTGAAAAAACCACATCAAAACCAGCACAAGACACTTAATTTTTGTTAACATAGATTGAAACAATTCTAAGACGAATGCAAGCAGCAACCTAGTCCATAGCACAATTGTAACTACACTTAAAAAAATTGGCCAGAGGCTAAGCTCATGTTGCACACTAGTGGCGGCCTCATACTGCCTCACGAAAGTGCCACCTGAATAGCATCTACGACCCCCCTTTCATATATCTGGAACAGTTACGAAACAGAGTAAAGTTACCTAATTTTTGTTCTGTGGCCTTACAGGTAAAATGTAAACGAAAACTTGGAAATGCAGCAATGTAGGATTCCACTGCTTCTCAGCGGCACCTGTACACTGCAACATCAACCTGCCTACATATTGTGCCTGTCACCTGACCATCAGTTGCAATCTTTTTACATCCTCACAGCATTCCTGAAGGTTCTCCTTTACAGAACATGCTCAGTTAATAATGGCAAAAAGCACACTGTGTGACTCTGCAGTTCGTTTCTGTGAATACAGGAATCAGTTACCAATGAATTAGGTGCAACAGTAAAGACAAACATCAGCTAAAACAAAACAACTCCGTTTTAGTATCAGAAAAATATTTCAGCCGTATTGCACCCAGTAGAAATTCATTATTTTCTGTTTTATAGGCTGCCTGAATGTGTAAGAAACAAGAATTATTCTATAAACAGTGGGCGAGTTCAAACAATTAACAGCATTGTATCGTTTCAGCCTGATGACAATCTCTTGGAACCTATATATCTCACTCCTTCTGTTACATGATACACCAAGTAGAAACTGACAAACTATTTAACAAACATTATTCCTAAGCTGCCTTAATTTTCATACACTCGTATTACATCTTATCAGTACTACGGCATGATGGACACAACTTTAAATATTCATTTATTTATAGAATCATTCTCTTCAAAATATGTAATAATGAAGATCACCTAAAACAGAATTACAGCCATTTTCCAAGCATCATTATAAAAGGATAACAATTTGCATTATGATTGAGGTTATCAAAGGGACTTAGGCAGGATTTCAGCACTCCAAAAACCATTTCAGACACAATTAGTCTAATTTTTAATATCACAAATACACCACTCATTTGTGAAATGTGTTCATGCCACACTTAAACTCATTATTTTCAAGTCAGACTGATATATGATTCACCTTATACTTCCACGTTTATGTACATTATTCATGATCGCTGTTACGGCATTTGTATACCTTAGTAACTTAACAGGTATTTTCCTTCCCAGGTAAGTGATAATATAATCAGTTAAATGGCACATGCTGAAAAAATCCATGCCAATAATAATTCATACAAGTTCTTCCTTTTAGTTTACTATTAAACATGTTTTAATGCGTTCTCTTTATAAATCCACATAGAAAATGATTGCCATACAAAATCACCAGTTTTGTAAAATGCACAATTCATTTATCTTCAAAAATATTTTTTATGTTCTTTATGATTGCAGGTATCCCCTGTAAAGAAAAATATATCATGAGATGTTTATTACCATAACCAGTTTGCACAGTCCAAACATATCCAGATTTTTACAACGAGTTTTACATAAATTTTCACGAGCTCAAACTCACATGGTGACTAAAAGTATTTAATTTGTGTAATTTTGAGTTCTCAGACAATGATGAAGGAATTAGATTATTAAACGAGACATGAAAAGTACTAGACGGATTTTTTTACCTGGTCGGTAAAATAATTGATGATGTCTGAGGTACAGAGGATATAAAATGCAGACTGGCAATAATGAGAACTTTCAGAAAAAGAGAACTTTACCAATACGAAATATAAATTTCAAGGTTTGGATGTCTTTCCATAAAGTATTCATCTGCAGTGTAGCATTACACTGGAGTGATTGCCAGACAATACACACAAGACCAGAATAAGAGATTTGGTATGTGGTGTTACAGAAGAATGGTGGAAATTGGATGGATAGATCAAGTAACTTATAAAAGGTGCTGAATAAAATCGGAGAGAAAATAGCTTCGTGGCACAACTTAATTAAAAGATTGGGTGGGTTGATACGAAATATCACGAGGCAGCATGAAAATTTGATAACGAAGGTGAGATGGAGGGGGTGGGGGGAGAGGGGGTGGGGAGAGAGAGAGAGAGAGAGAGAGAGAGAGGTGGGGGGGGGGGGTGATTTTAGGAGGAGATCAAGGCCCAAAAGAGTGTATGTTCCAGTAATCATTCAGAAATGTAGAGACTTCTTCAGGATAGATTATCAGAGAGAGCTGTATCAGGCCAGTCACTTTTGACAGGAGACTACAATAGCATGTAAAACAAAATGTCTTTGTGGAGCACAGTTGTCTGAACTGAATTACAGCAATTTCTATACAAACATATTATATCCTATATCATGATATTTTTCTGTTAATAAAGATTATTGTTGTAAAGAATAAAGTATGAATCTCTAGTAGCGAAATGAAATTAAGAAGGAATATACTTACGGCAACTTCATGCGCATAAATATCCAACATGTGAAGAATGACACAAGAATGCACAAGAATCCAACAGATATTAGAAGTATCCGATTGAGCTTTGGCGTAGAAGGACTGTGCGTATGGTCTAACACAACAAATCCCAGTCCACCCATTGTAAAAAGAAAACTGGATGCTAATCCTTCCATTATGTACTGTCCATTTACACGGTACGGCATGAAGGCAACCTGTGAAATAACAGTTTCAACATTAATGAGAAATACAATTACACAAATTTACACATATAAAGCAAATGTATATAACAGTGTTGAATATGCATGACTCTGGAAACACGAGAAACCTTTGAATTAGAGCAAAATAAAATTAGTTCTTTGTGACGGAAGAAATTTGGAATGTGATTTCTTTAGAGTACAAAAGAATCTATGAATCATATATCATAACTGAATAATACAGCTTCACAGCATGCAGCAAAATAGTGCCATCAGTTCTAGTGAACAACAGAAGCCATTGGTACATTATCTGAACTGGATGTCATATGATGCATACATGATGCCTGAGAGGCAGACGTCATTCAAATGTGTTTTGTTTGGATTAGGCCCTACTTCATTAAGTTTTTAGGGGTGCTGGCTTGAATCAAATTCTTTATTAGACCTGTATATTAGTGGACCATAATATTAAAGCACCTGGTGGTGAGGACACTTCAGGTGGCATATTGTGAGTCAGCATATAATCAAGGTTGATAGCATATGCACAGCTGAACGGTAACAATGACAGTGCAATATAGTGTCGACAGCAACCACTACACTGGTTTACCTTAACATCACTGCACGTTTTCATAAACAGTCAAGTGCAATAACATTTTGGTTGAATAATTGGTCTACTGGGGGCGGAGGATGATTGCCGTTCAGCTTTGACCAGTAAAGAGTGTGTCCCCCTCCCCTTCTTTTCCATAGCATACTCCAAGGTTTAGGTTGCGCTGGAAGAGTTCATTTGGTTGTGTTTAGTGATGTCGGGTTTACAGCTTGTTGTAGTGAAGCTGTACGTGGAACATGTAGTGAAGCTGTACGTGGAACACTGAAGCAAATACACCAGAATCTGCCAAGTTGAAACCAGCATGTTTCTAAAACATATGTGGACTCATAATTCATGATGGAATTTGAACAAGGGGCTTTTTAATTTGTTAGCTACAAGAACAAATGGATCTCTCAGGCAAAATAAATACAGAAAACCCACACATCCTGACATCTCCACACTTCGAGCCATTACCACCCACCACAAAGAAATTACCTGTTAAAGACTAGGCCTGAGGGGTCAAAAACTGGCAGGCAAAGAAAAGCCATGCTAAAGAATTCTAACACTTACCAACAGTGTTCCAAAGGAATGGATACACAGCTCAACAAACTGACTGGGTGTTGCAGTCACAATCACTGTTGAAGAGATTGAGGCAGAAAATAAAAAGCAACAAATCACATGTCTGCCTTACACAGCCTCAATCAGTGTAAAGATTGGCAGACTCCTATGGGCACATTTCACTTGTCTCAACAAAGACAAAAAGTCTTCTTTCCATTATTTAAGATGATTTAGGTCTCCAAAAACCAGGGTGTACCTCATTCCATGTACTATGTGTGGCAGGCTATTAGGACAACTGAAGATATGTGCAAGGGACATCAGGGAGACATCTGACAAAAACAACCAAGCAAATCTGCTGCCGCCACATATTGCCTTGAATATAGTCATGAAATGGAATATGATGAGACCAGTACCAATTGCGCAAATGCCACATTTGTGGGATAGCACGAGCGAGATGTCTGTCTGTGCTGAAATAAAGATGTCAAAAAACCTAATAAAACACGGCGGAGGCTTGGAGTCTGAAATTCAGTTTTTATGAAGATCCTGGTAGCCATTTCATCCACGAAAGCTGGGAACGATGCAAGAATGTGTTTTATGAAACAACACTGCAGGCTCTGAAATACAAATGAGCATTGAAGGGCCTACAGGCCACAAGAAATTGAGCTTGACTATAAACAGTGATGTGGCATCAACAATATATGACAATCTGGTTTGAGTCCAGGCAGCAAATACGTCTAGGACAGTTCACCATACCTGAAGATGACCAACTGTGTTGGTCGTCCAAATATTCTGCACAAAATGGGATCAACAACTCTGCTGTACTCCTTAATGCTCACCAATAAAAATCATACCAAGAAAACAAAAAGACATCACAGTTTAGTTGTTAGTTGGCAAAACTAACGATTGTAACATTTATTTTGCTACAATGCACATTCCCCAATGAAAATGCTAATTTATGAGTTGTGTGTTTTATGTAGTTATAACACCACCCCCACCCAGGACCCCCTGTTGCCAAGGACATACTATTTGTCAGTTTTTGTTCTGGTAATACTGTCATATTGTTGCTGACATCATTCACTGATTGTTTCTTGAGGCTTTTATCTCCACCATGTTGATGATACAATCAGTCTATTGTGCACAGTAAACCTGAGTCATTCTGAAGATCAGAATGAGCTTCGAGAAACAGTGTACAATAAAAGAGGCATAAGTTATTATAGCAGAGCAAAACGTGTATTAAAACAGCTTACGGACTAATTTTAAAAAATAATAATAATAATAAAAATAAAGTGGAGCATAACAAATATTCAAAAAGCCTCATGAACTGCATGCAATTAGATGCAAAGTATGATTGCTGGCAAATATTATCGGAGTAACATCTGACACATCGCACTTAGGAATGAAATTACAGAAACAAACAAGTAACAGCTCAAGAGAGCTTCTACATTAAGATGCTGACTGCCCGTGCATAGTGATGGATGTCTCACCGCCAGGCAACACAGTGTCAGATACTGCTGTTGCCACCGTCGGCACAAGATGTCAGGAGTGAGGTGCAGCTACGATTGCCACCAGCCTCATGGCACTCAACTTGTTAAACTAACAATGCCCAAGAACACTATGACTAATACAAACAGCAACTCAATATAATTTCCCTAATCCTGTCACCCTTGTAGAGGAGAAGTGTCCTCGCCTCGATCACAACTTCAGCCCTTGTACTCACATATCTGCAGTCCACCATCTACCTCGACATTCCATAACCCTCTGTACATTGCATTTGATGATAAAATTTACAATGTGAGTGAGTTATTCTCTTCCTTGCCAGTCATGACATGTGGTGTGTTAACCTAAAAAACTGGAACAGGTAAACATTACACACCTAAAATTACATCCAATAATGCATCCTACTGCCTCTACAGACAAAAGCAAAACGAGTTTAAACTAAAAGAAAATTTACATGAACAGCTATTTACCAGAAAGACTGCTTGTGGAAAGTGCAGACATCATTGTTACTAATGCACAAGTTTAAAGAGCCATTTAGGCTGCAGTAGATGGATGTAAAGTCATAACTAAGTAAAGACAAAGGGCAGATCTGGAAAGGCATTATTTGTGTACTGTAACACTATGAGTTACATTATTTATGAATACTTGCAAACAACACATGCAGCTTGCCTACAGCATAAAAATGACAAGATACATACTAAGTGTCGCTCTGATCACATAAGAAATGATTGCCAATTATCCAAACGCGACTTTCCTCAGACTGTTCGAACAGTTGCGAAACATTCGCCAGTATATTATGCGAAGTAAAACACACAGCAGTTACATGCAGTGTTGCATCAACTGCCATAGTTATAAAGAGAAAGCGTGAGTGGAATTGCGCAAGAAGAGCCAGACTAATGGTACACCTTTTTCGCCATCACTACACTTTGACCATATTTTAATAATGTAGCATTTGTTAAGAGGTTCACACAATACTTTCCTCAGTATTACACTGCTTCTTCAACAGCTTGCACGTTTTTTAAATTACATATCTAATCCAGAAAGATTTGTTTCTGCTGCTCTGCCTCCTACTATGCTTCGTTCATGAGTGTCACAGTGCAGTCAACATTTTAGATGCATAATTTGCTTGCTCAACTGATATAACGAAATAACGTTTTTAACAGAAAAATGCCTGCATTTACAGAAACAAAAAACATATTCCTAATATAAAAAAGCCATGACTTAGGCAAAGCTGATATACGGAATTAAGAAGAAAAAAAAAACACCTTATTGTGCAAATACATACCGGTCTCGAATGACCATGTTCATCTGTTGTCGACCCAACACTTGGCGGTTCAACAATTACGTCATAAATAATACCTGAAAAGAGATAATGCGTTTGAATAACGATAAACAATGCGCTGGTTTAATAAACACATTAAAGTCTTTTAGCCGAAAACGAACCTCCGGTTACCAGAAAATATGACACCAGCACAAGAGAAAACATAACCATAGCAGAAGGTTGATGAAACCATGATGGTCGTTTTATTTTTAAGTTAGGAACTTCTAAGACATAAAAAGGTATTCTGTACATAAATTCCATTGTTATATTCGCAAAAATATTCCCTCAGTCTCTATTTGTTTACTACACGCAACCCAACCAGAGACTTTCATATCTTGCTACTTCGCATCTTCACACGTACACACAACGGACACGTGTGTATTAATGAAACAGAGTTATTATTACATTAACGGAACTAGCAGAGAGCGAATACTCCAGCGAATACATACCAGAAGAAAGTAAAATGTGGTATAAAACGCATACGCAGTACAATACTTAAAAAATAATCTACTTAAAATAATCGATGAAAAATTTCTTACGTCATCAATATGCCTGTATAAAAACGAATAGGTCAAGTACAGTCTCGAGTCGAAGACGTAGAAGAATTGAACGAATGCAGGATATGTGGTGATAGCGATGTTTTTTGAAAGAAAAATCCCAATCCAAAATCTTAGTTTGAGGGAAACACACAATAAAGTGTAAGCTTCGAACTCACATAATGTCATAAACAGAACTATTAACGAACAGTACACCAAATTTCTTAAATTCTCCAACAGTATAAACTAAACTGGAAGTATATTGCGAGCTACTAACAAAAATGCTCAGCAAACACTGTTTACTACTGAATACAATAAAAGAAGTCACCAACATAGATACTTTGAAACTTGTCTGCCATGACTGTTATTATCGCCTCGTCTTCCGGGGTAATAGTTCTGAGTCCCATACTTCTTTTATACGAAAAGAACAATCCATGAGAATAATGACAACCAACAAGAAATTCGATGACTGGTACCTACTAAACCAATTGTTCAGTTTATATTACATTAAACCAGATTGCCACAAGCAGCAAAAGTGACGCCACTTGGCCGTCACTGCAGTGTAGTCACCGAAGTTCCATGTGGAAACACCCAAATTTCTGCGGCGCACACAAGTGACCCACCGTTAGCCATGTCTCAAAAATTGGAGTAGCTTTAACTTTGTGACGCCACTTCTGTTCCCCCGCCACCGATTAACACAACTCGACAATCATCTTGTGGCTGAAGTTCGAAGAACATCGTAATATTTTGATTTTACGTGTTATTAGTTTTGTTGTTTGTTTGTTTGCGTGTGTGTGTGTGTGTGTGTGTGTGTGTGTGTGTGTGTGTGTGTGTGTGTGTGTGTGTGTATGTGTGTGTGTGTTTGTGTGTGTCTGTGTGTTTCACAGTACCAAAAATGTTCCCAGTTGCAATTTACATACTGGGTATTGTAAAAGTTTATACAAGAAACATTTATAATGCCTAAATCAATGAATGCAACAAACTGTTGAAGCATTATAAGAATTGTGCATCTGCAGAACAAACTGGCACACAAAAGATTGATTTCTGAAAGTTGTGTATAGCTGTATAGTTGTAAATAAAATAAATTATAGCCACTATAAACCTTATTATTTTCTTTTGTGTGTTTAGAGAAATATTCTACCCTTTACTTAATATACAAGTGATATAGATCTGAAAATACGAAAAAATAATGCCATTACTGTACTCAAGCCAACACAAAAAATTGATCATTACATGCAGTATGGTAACAGCACAGCTATCATGACAGACTGATGTGGAGTATTATTCCACTACGTATGGTGAGTACCAACTACCGTGACAGTATGGTATGTGTGGTTTTATTCTATAGTGTATGAGTCCTGGATCAAGTCAGCATGGTGCTTATTTTAACAAATACATAATACAAACTTTCTACATTCACATTTTCTGGCAGTTCAGTGTTTTGCTATTGCAGTTACAGGCACATAGTGGTTAAGTTAGGTGATGATAGTATATGATGCATTGAAGGATTTTTGTGTGAGTAAGCAAATATTATAGAGTAGTTCCTGAAACTGATTTATGGTTTCACAGCAGTTCACTTAATTCTACAAATGATGAAAATTACTGCAATGCTGGCAACATACACAAGTATTGGCAACTTCAATGCTCTTAAACAGTTTCCCAGTGGATTTGAGAAATGAAGTAGCAAAGTTTCTGGTGGCAATACAATTTCAGCTTGAGTATAGCTTTTAGTAATGGAATTCATCAACTACATTACAGTGTCTTTTAGTGCATTTTCATAAATCATAACTCCAGAATTCGCTACAAAATAACTTTAGTCTAGCTTCTTATTAAACTGCTATGGTGTGTAATATTAGGTTTAAATGAGTCTCTGGGGCATCATGAATAGCATACAATACATCATACAATAACTCTGAAATTGTACTTTTAAGAATGTGGTACAAATATTGGAAAAGTGACAGGTAATCGCGAGATGTCAAATATCGAAGTGTAAGGTCTAGTGTTACTTGAGCTAGGACTACGTTTGTTATCTGAGTATTGTATTTTTTGATAGAGCTTGAGTTGCAGCTCAAGAAGTAATCGAAATTGTCCGTGCTATTCAAAAGTAATTCATGAATGGGTTTTTGTTTATGAGTGGTATCTCCATTATAAGTTTGTCTGATGCTACTACAGTATATCTGAATAAAATTTTTCTCAAAGCCAACATTTATGCTTGCTCTTCTTCTCATTGGATTCTTGGATCAGTTCTAATGCCATAATTCGAATGACAACAACAGTACCCATAGGAATGATCCCAGCTGACGCCATATCAAAAACAGTACCACTGAATTTTGACAGGAGCATGTGGAAACAACAACACATACATATGTACCTGTGTATCTGACTCCCTTCTGTAATGATGTTAATTGTTTACCGTTTTGGTTCTAATACAATACTAGAATATTCATATTTTTCTCTATTTTTTAGAACAGAGAAATAGTAGTAATGTAACCATTTTTCATCAAAATATTCCGGGATTGAAGAATAAAGTAGATGAGCTCATGGTTTGTTTAGATGACATTGAATCTGATAATGTGATAGGTATACTATGCCTGTCTGAGCATCACATTGTGTCTGATATGGAAAAAGTAAATATCAGTGGTTATAAACTAGCTGCACATATCAGTAGAGAGAATAAGGTGAAAAGAGGAGTTGCCATATATGTCAAAAGTTATCACTGTGTAGAAAGCTTAGATACAAAAAAGTTTTGTCTAGAGCAACATATTGGAGCATGTGCCTGTCAACTTAAACTGAACGCAAATTATTATTTGTGGCGACTTCAATGTTGATTCACTGAAAGAGTGTAATAGGAAGAATGACCTGGAAGTCTTGCTTGGTTATTTTAAATTTGACATCTGTCATTAATTTTCCTACTGAGGTAGGAAAGGACAGCATCACATTGATAGATAACGCTTTTATAGACCAAGACAGGTTTAAAAACATAAATTCTTGTCCTGTTGAGAATGGGCTTTCTGATCAGCTAGTTATAGTATATGACATAGCACCATTCAGTAATTCAAAACTAAACCTCCAAAGTTGTGCATTCAATTAATGACTCAACAATTAGAAATTTCAGAGAAAATCT
The DNA here is from genome assembly GCF_023864275.1 of Schistocerca cancellata. Lineage (NCBI taxonomy): Eukaryota > Metazoa > Arthropoda > Insecta > Orthoptera > Acrididae > Schistocerca > Schistocerca cancellata. The sequence continues at coordinate 397,420,774 of NC_064631.1, forward strand.
TCAGCAGTTAGACTGGGATGAGGTGTACAAGGAACCCGATGCTCATTTAAAATATAACTTATTTCATGATACATGATAAGAGAATTTGAAAACTGTTTCCCCAAGAATGTAGTCAAATCTAATTATGAGAAACCATGCAAAAAACCTTGGCTTACTAAAGGAATAAAAATATCTTGTAACCACAAAAGGGAACTGTATCTAACAACAAGAAAGAGTAATGACCCAGAAACAGCCAAATACTATAAAAACTACTGTGCTACATTAATAAAGGTTATTAAAAAGTCCAGAAGCATGTGCATAATGTCTGAGATTAATACCTATGATAACAAAATCAAAAAATTTGGAATATTATTACAAGGGAGACAGGGCTACCAAGAGTACAGGATGATGGCATCACCATCAGAGCAAATGGAAACTTGATAAACAACAAGCCAGAAGTCGAAAACATTTTGAATAATCATTTTTTAAATGTTGTAGAGAAAATAGGATCTAAATGTTCATTAGAAGAAGCAAGGCAGTTAATGGAAGAGGCCTTACCCACACCATTTGATACAATTGAAATTCCACCCACCTCTCCAGCTGACATTAGGAAGATAATAAACTCTCTCAGGAATAAAAGCTCACATGGAATTGTTGGCATTTCCAGCAGGATAATAAAAGCTTGTTCCTAAGAAATAAGTGGGATTCTTAGCCACATATGTAATAGCTCTCTGAAGCAGGGTATGTTCCCAGATAGACTGAAGTATGCCATCGTTAAACCACTGCATAAAAAAGGGGATACATCTGATGTCAACAACTACCGCCCAATCTCTCTTCTGACTGCCTTATCCAAAATTTTTGATAAAGGAGTGTATTGTAGAGTAGCTTCACACCTTTGTAAAAATAAAGTTTTAACAAAATGCCAGTTTGGTTTCCAGAAGTGTTTTTCAACGGAAAATGCTATATATACTTTCACTAATGAAATATTAAATACTCTGAGGAACCGGAAGTCACCTGTTGGGATTTTTTGTGATCTATCAAAGGCTTTTGATTGTGTATATCATGGACTACTTCTAGATAAGCTCAAGTACTGTGGTATGAATGGGACAGTGCTCAAATGGTTAAATCATACCTAACTGGAAGAGTGCAGAAAGTTGAAATAAACAGTTCACATAATATGCAAAAAAACTGGTGATTTCTCAAACTGGGGAACAATCAAGAATGGGGTGCCGCAAGGTTCGGTCTTGGGACCTCTGCTGTTCTTAATATATATTAATGACTTGCCATTCTATATTCACGAAGACGCATAGCTGGTACTTTTTGCTGATGATACTAGTATAGCTATCACACCCAACAGACAAGAATTAACTGGTGAAACTGTAAATGGTGTTTTTCAGAAAATCATTGAGTGGTTCTCTGCATATGGGCTCTTATTAAACTTTGACAAAACACAGTATATACAGTCCTACACAGTAAATACAATGACCCATTAATAAATATAGACTTCGATCAGAAATCGGTAGCTAAGGTAGAATATTCAAAATTTCTAGGTGTACGCATTGATGAGGGGTTGAACTGGAAAAAACACACTGAGAATCTGCTGAAACATTTGAATTCAGCTACTTATGCTATTAGGGTCATTGCAGATTTTGGCGATATACATCTGAGTAAATTAGCTTACCATGCCTATTTTCATTCTCTGCTTTCGTATGGCATCATATTTGGGGGTAACTCATCATTGAGTGAAAGAGTGTTCATTGCACAAAAGCGTGTAATCAGAATAATTGCTCGAGCTCATCCAAGATTATCCTGCAGACACTTATTTAAAGAGCTAGAGATCTTCACTGTAGCCTCACAATATATATATTCACTTATGAAATTTGTTATTAATAATCCAAACAAATTCAAAAGTAATAGCAGTGTACATGGCTACAACACTGGGAGAAAGGTTGATCTTTACTACTCAAGGTTAAATCTAACTTTGGCTCAGAAGGGGGTAAATTATGCTGCAACGAAAGTCTTTGGTCACTTACCTAATAGCATCAAAAGTCTGAAAGATAGCCATGTAGCATTTAAAAGGCAATTAAAAGAATTTCTGAATGGCAATTCCTTCTACTCATTAGATGAATTTTTGAATATAGTAAGTGGGTAATTTCCCCAACCCCCACAAAAAAATCAAAAATATTAAGTGTCATGTAATATTTTGTATAATGTAGTATCATGTATAGACATCTTTTATTAACCTGACACGTTCCACATCATTACAAAGTGTCATATTCATGGTCTATGGAACAAGTACTAATCTAATCTAATAATGATAAAGGACATTGCTGAATGATATATACACATGCATATACAGGGTGAATCGAAATTCGCGCTATCGGGCGTTGCAGCGCGACTCCTCACATGCCAGTGATAAAAAAATGTCTGTCACAAAATTTCGTCCAGTGAGTACATCCGGCAGAAAAAGGACATTAAAGTGTGGCAATCTGGCAACACTGTAACCAAATGTATGGTAACTACCTCTTTCAGAAAATGTTAGTTATTATGTATAGTTGGTGCAGTGGATAGAGTTCTGGGTTTGCATATTGGAGGTCAATGGTTCGATCCTGGGATGGGGGTGCATTTTTTTATTTGCTAATTTCTTTCTGACGTTTCCTACTGTAATACACACCGTTTCTTAGGTCACATGTTTCCTAAATTAAAACATTTTGTAACGCTGACAAATAAGAAATAGACACTTGAAACAAATGACTTGCCATAGGACAGGGTAACTAAAAAAAACAATATCAATTTATCAATTTCAAGATGCTCAAGATGATAGCACAGTACAATAACACAACATCTGCTTCTCATTTCTATTACATATAGTATGAGCGCTCAGATGTCGTGCATTAGCAACCAGTACAATAATAATGTCTATATTAATGACTGCATGGCCTTTACAACAGAATACGTTGTCCTCAGAACAGATGCTCAAAGAGACTTCTCTGCACGTCCAAACATAGAGCAATCCGCCGGATCATACAGCTCTGGACCCTTCGCAGCAATGCTGCATGAACACACACAAACATTTCTTCCACATTCGTCAGCAGAGTAGAGTACACATGCTCATTCACGTGTCCCCACAGGAAGAAATCCGGGGGATTTATGTCAGGTAAATGCGGTGGCCATACAACTGGACCTCCATGTCGAAGCCATTTCCATGGAAATTTTCTGTCCAAATACTGCCACGCATTAATTCCGTAGCATGGAGGTGCACCATCATGTTCGAACCATATCCTCTGGCGAACATGTAGTGGAACATCTTTCAGTGCATGAGGCAGATAGTCTGAGAGGAATGTCTGATACGTTCATGCAGTCACTGGTCAGGCAACATGTAGGGGCCCAGACACCTGTCATCCAATATTCCGGCTCAGACACTGGTATCATAGCAAAATTGATACCCAAGGTCGCAGGTGATGTGTGGGTTAACCTCACACCAATGGTGGACATTGTGCATATTGAAGACACCCTCACGAGTGAATGGTGCTTCATCCGTCCATATTACGCATTCAGGAGGACGACGGTTCAATCCCGCGTCCGGCCATCCTGATTTAGGTTTTCTGTGATTTCCCTAAATCGCTCCAGGCAAATGCCGGGATGGTTCCTTTGAAAGGGCACGTCCGACTTCCTTCCCTATCCTTCCCTAATCCGATGAGACCGATGACCTCACAGTTTGGTCTCTTGCCCCAAAACAACAACCCAACCCGTCCCTATTACAGTGTTCACGAAGTAATTGTTGGCTTCCTGCTGTTATTGGAAGCATTCACAGAATTGCATACACTGACGTGGCGTGAAAGCATAATGATAGGGGTGCAGCCCATGCTCGGGCAGCATGTTAATGAACGTGCATTGCAAGACATGCAGCTGCCTTGCTACACTATGTGTACTTCACTGAGATTCTTGGTGTATGACGTACAGAATAGCTTCCTCAGTAGCTGGAGTATGATGAGTCCGTGGACGACCTCTGTCACACGATGGTGGAAGGAGAGAACCTGACTCCTTAAGGCACAGCTCCAGATGACAAAACACTTTTTTATCTGGATGGCGTCGACGAGGATATAGCAGCATATTCATGAATGGCAACACCAGCTCGGTTATCAGATGCACCAAGGACCAGAAGCATATCCACATATTCATCGTTTGTGTATGCCATACATCTGCCGCACTGGTTTTGATATTTACATTTAGAAAATTCCATATGTGTATGCATGTACTTTGGAGTCTGTCACAGGTGTGTTACTCCACTCACAACTAGTCCCTGTCTGGTTGGCAGCGCATACAGTATAAACACTCCGTCAGGCTTGTTCGGTGTTCCACATAACGCTCATTATCTCGCTGACAGATACTGTTCTGCATGATTCATCCCGACACTGCTAATTGCGAAATGTTCGGTTTAGAATTGTATGGTTTCCCTAATGGTAATAGAAGTGATGTTTCCACAATTCAATCGATAGAATAATAATAATAATAATAATAATAATAATAATAATGTACTGAGATACATACTAAACAGCATGCGGTTACCAGACTCAGTGTTGATAGCTTTAATCAGTGGGACAATGGTGATAACACATAGAAATAGTAATCGAGTTTGGACATTATTTGCAAAGCACTTTGCTAGTCCTGTTGTTAATGTACTGGACTTGATTATTCGTAGACCAGTTGTTCTTGAGCGTTCTCTCAAAATCACGCCTGGTATTGTAAATGTAAGTTGGCTGCTGGCCAGTGTAGTGGTTAATAAGAAATAAAAAGAGAAAGAGAAGAAAATAAAAGAAAAGGTTGAAAATGGTGGGATGAAATGGTGAATAATAAGGGGGTTTTAAAATCGTAAATGACCGTGGAAAAGGGAAAGAATGAAAAGCAAATCGGACTTCGTGTTACAGAAAAGCTATCGGACTTCGTGATTCGGAAAAGCTATTGTTGGGATGGTCCTTGTGGCGTTTTTGGACAAAAGTTAAACCAATTTCCACTACAAAAATTATTGAATAAGAACAGAGAATAACAAAATGTAACTGACAAGGGGAAATGGCGTAGCTTAGAGTTAATTCTTTACCATGTTAACATGTCTTCTTGTTTTGTGCGGCGTCCAGGTCTTCGAAAACCTCCTACTTCAATTCTGCGTGAAAAGTCTGCTCCGAAATCTTGCAATAAGTTTCGTTGTCCAGGAATTTCTACTGTACACAAAACCGTCTTGTTATTAAATGCAATTTATTTTACGTTGCTTCCCTCCTCCAAATTTCATAACAACTTCCTCAATGTGTCTACACATTAAAATCAGATCAAGACTAGCTATTAAGTTCTTTACGTCAGCATCAGATCACGTCTGCCTTAAGATTCCGCTCTCGGGAGACAAATAAAGAAACGGATCGAAAATAAAAGAGTTACAATTTTAGTATTTTCTCTGCCGTCGAGCGCTCATACCGCAGCGACGGTATAATTTATGTCTGAGGGAACGAGTGTAGCGCGGCGAAATTCGAAGTCCCGCTACACCAGTAATGGTTAATTGCTTACTGCTGTGTTACTTACTCTTAAATATTGAATCTAACTTTCTTTTACTTATCAGTTACAGGAGTCCTTGCCTAAATTGCTTGTTCATATACACTCATGTTCATAAATTAAGGATAATTGCAGAATCTGGTGCCACACAACGTGGCACTACACAAAACTGGCGCTAATATCATAGGCACATAGGGAACACACATGACACACATATGTAAGTCAACAGTATTGGTGATAAGTTGAGAAAACCGTCCCGAAACACGTGCTACAAAACGCCACTGTTTCCTGTGCATGTACCCCGACATCAATATGGGATATGATCACCATGCACACATACAGAGGCCGCACAATGGGTTGGCATACTCTGGATCACGTAGTCGAGCAGCTGCTGGAGTATAGCCTCCCATTCTTGCACCAGTGACTGTCAGAGCTCCTGAAGTGTCGTAAGGGTTTGAAGATGTGCAGCAATACATCAGGAGGAAGGTGGGACACACTGCCCCCCTGAAAAGGCAGACATACTGATGAAAAATGATGTGCCGATAAACCTGACCTGTTACAGTTCCTCTATCAAAGACATGCAGGGGTGTACCTGCACCAATCATAATCCCACCCCACACCGTCAAACCATGACCTCCATACAGGTCCCTTTCAAGGACATTATGGGGTTGGTTCCTGGTTCACGCCAGACGAAAACCCCGCCGAGAATCACTTTTCAGACTATACCTGGACTTGTCTGTGAACATAATCTGGGACCATTGCTCCAATGACCATGTACTGTGTTCTTGACACCAGGCTTTACGGGCTCTCCTGTGACCAGGGTCAGCAGAATGCACCTTGCAGGTCTCTGGGCGAATAAACCATGTCTGTTCAGTCGTCTGTAGACTGTGTGTCTGGAGACAACTGTTCCAGTGGCTGCGGTAAGGTCCCGAGGAAGGCTACCTGCAGTACTCCATGGCTGTCTGCAGGCACTGATGGTGAGATATCGGTCTTCTTGTGGTGTTGTACGCTGTGGACGTCCCGTACTGTAGCGCATGGAAACGTTTCCTATCTGCTGGAATCGTTGCCATAATCTTGAGATCACACTTTGTGGCACACGGAGGACCCGTGCTACGACCTGCTGTGTTTGACCAGACTGCAGTCGTCCTATTATTCTGCCCATCATAACGTCATTAATATGTGTTCTTTGAGCCAGCTTCAACACTCAGTCACCATTAGCAGGTCTGAAAATGTCTACACACTAACTCACTGCACCGTACTCTCACATGCACCAACACACCTGTGCGTATGTGGTCCGCTGCCAGTGCCACTGTGCGACGACCACAGGTCAAATGCACATCATGGTCATATCCCGAGGTGATTGAAACCCGCAAACCGCCCACCAGAGCGTTGTTTCACCATGTATCAGCATTATCCTTAATTTATGAGCATGAGTGTAGTTACTTGTCCATACAGGGTGTTACAAAAAGGTACGGCCAAACTTTCAGGAAACATTCCTCACACACAAATAAAGAAAAGATGTTATGTGGACATGTGTCTGGAAACGCTTAATTTCCATGTTAGAGCTCATTTTAGTTTCGTCAGTATATACTGTCCTTCCACGATTCACCGCCAGTTGGCCCAATTGAAGGAAGGTAATGGTGACTTCGGTGCTTGTGTTGACATGCAACTCATTGCTCTACAATACTAGCATCAAGCACATCAGTACGTAGCATCAACAGGTTAGTGTTCATCACGAACGTGGTTTTGCAGTCAGTGCAATGTTTACAAATGCGGAGTTGGCAGATGCCCATTTGATGTATGGATTTGCACGGGGCAATAGCCGTGGCGCGGTACGTTTGTATCGAGACAGATTTCCAGAACGAAGGTGTCCCGACGGGAAGACGTTCGAAAAATTGATCGGCGTCTTAGGGAGCTCGGAACATTCCAGCCTATGACTCGCGACTGGGGAAAACCTAGAACGACGAGGACACCTGCAATGGACGAGGCAATTCTTCGTGCAGTTGACAATAACCCTAATGTCAGCGTCAGAGAAGTTGCTGCTGCACAAGGTAACGTTGACCACGTCACTGTATGGAGAGTGCTACGGGAGAACCAGTTGTTTCCGTACCATGTACAGCGTGTGCAGGCACTATCAGCAGCTAATTGGCCTCTACGGGTACACTTCTGCGAATGGTTCATCCAACAATGTGTCAATCCTCATTTCAGTGCAAATGTTCTCTTTACGGATGAGGCTTCATTCCAACGTGATCAAATTGTAAATTTTCACAATCAGCATGTGTGGGCTGACGAGATTCCGCATGCAATTGTGCAATCACGTCTTCAACACAGATTTTCTGTGAACGTTTGGGCAGGCATTGTTGGTGATGTCTTGATTGGGCCCCATGTTCTTCCAGTGGAGCACGTTATCACGATTTGATACGGGATACTCTTCCTGTGCTGCTAGAACATGTGCCTTTACAAGTATGACACAACATGTGGTTCATGCACGATGGAGCTCCTGCACATTTCAGTTCAAGTGGTCGTACGCTTCTCAACAACAGATTCGGTGACCGATGGATTGGTAGAGGCGGACCAATTCCATGGCCTCCACGCTCTCCTGACCTCAACCCTCTTGACTTTCATTTATGGGGGCATTTGAAAGCTCTTGTCTACGCAACCCCGGTACCAAATGTAGAGACTCTTCGTGCTCGTATTGCGGACGGCTGTGATACAATATGCCATTCTCCAGGGCTGCATCAGCACATCAGGGATTCCATGCGACGGAGGGTGAATGCATGTATCCTCGCTAACGGAGGACATTTTGAACATTTCCTGTAACAAAGTGTTTGAAGTCACGCTGGTACGTTCTGTTTCTGTGTGTTTCCATTCCATGATTAATGTGATTTGAAGAGAAGTAATAAAATGAGCTCTAACATGGAAAGTAAGCGTTTCTGGACACATGTCCACATAACACATTTTCTTTCTTTGTGTGTGAGGAATGTTTCCTGAAAGTTTGGCCGTATCTTTTTGTAACACCCTATACAGACCTACTGCCAATTGTTCTTGGGTGCTCTCTCAGTAAGTCACACCTTTTGTCATAAGTAAGCTAGCTGCTGTGTAGTGATTGTCACTTGTTTTAATGCTGTGTTATTTTGCTTGTAAATATTGAATCTAATTGTTTCTTTTTCTGATGAGTTATGAGCGCTATTGTTTAAATAATATTTGTTTATTAGCTGGCAACTAATTTTGGCCGCTTGCTTAAGGCTGTATTATTTGCTTCAAATTGTTTTCTTTCAAACTTTCATAAATGGTTTTACTGCTTGATCATGACTGTTAGCACATACAAAACTGTAACAAAATAATTTGCAAGGTTACATGCAGTTAGAATTGAGATTATTGTTTGGAATTAGTGCACTTGAATTCTTGTCTACAACTTAATGAATTTCTTTCTTTCTTTTTTTTTTTTTTTTTTTTTTTTTTTTTTTTTTTTTTTTTTTTTTTTTTTTTTTTCATCAGTCTACTGACTGGTTTGATGCGGCCCGCCACGAATTCCTTTCCTGTGCTAACCTCTTCATCTCAGAGTAGCACTTGCAACCTACGTCCTCAGTTATTTGCTTGACGTATTCCAATCTCTGTCTTCCTCTACAGTTTTTGCCCTCTACAGCTCCCTCTAGTACCATGGAAGTCATTCCCTCATGTCTTAGCAGATGTCCTATCATCCTGTCCCTTCTCCTTATCAGCGTTTTCCACATATTCCTTTCCTCTCCGATTCTGCGTAGAACCTTCTCATTCCTTACCTTATCAGTCCACCTAATTTTCAACATTCGTCTATAGCACCACATCTCAAATGCTTCGATTCTCTTCTGTTCCGGTTTTCCCACAGTCCATGTTTCACTATCATACAATGCTGTACTCCAGACGTACATCCTCAGAAATTTCTTCCTCAAATTAAGGCCGGTATTAGATATTAGTAGACTTCTCTTGGCCAAAAATGCCTTTTTTGCCATAGCGAGTCTGCTTTTGATGTCCTCCTTGCTCCGTCCGTCATTGGTTATTTTACTGCCTAGGTTGCAGAATTCCTTAACTTCATTGACTTCGTGACCATCAATCCTGATGTTAAGTTTCTCGCTGTTCTCATTTCTACTACTTCTCATTACCTTCGTCTTTCTCCGATTTACTCTCAAACCATACTGTGTACTCATTAGACTGTTCATTCCGTTCAGCAGATCATTTAATTCCTCTTCACTTTCACTCAGGATAGCAATGTCATCAGCGAATCGTATCATTGATATCCTTTCACCTCGTATTTTAATTCCACTCCTGAACCTTTCTTTTATTCCCATCATTGCTTCCTCGATGTACAGATTGAAGAGTAGGGGCGAAAGGCTACAGCTTTGTCTTACACCCTTCTTAATACGAGCACTTCGTTCTTGATCGTCCACTCTTATTATTCCCTCTTGGTTGTTGTACATAATGTATATGACCCGTCTCTCCCTATAGCTTACCCCTACTTTTTTCAGAATCTCGAACAGCTTGCACCATTTTATATTGTCGAACGCTTTTTCCAGGTCGACAAATCCTATGAAAGTGTCTTGATTTTTCTTTAGCCTTGCCTCCATTATTAGCCGTAACGTCAGAATTGCCTCTCTCGTCCCTTTACTTTTCCTAAAGCCAAACTGATCGTCACCTAGCGCATTCTCAATTTTCTTTTCCACTCTTCTGTATATTATTCTTGTAAGCAGTTTCGATGCATGAGCTGTTAAGCTGATTGTGCGATAATTCTCGCACTTGTCAGCTCTTGCCGTCTTCGGAATTGTGTGGATGATGCTTTTTGAAAGTCAGGTGGTATATCGCCAGACTCATATATTCTACACACCAACGTGAATAGTCGTTTTGTTGCCGCTTCCCCCAATGATTTTAGAAATTCTGATGGAATGTTATCTATCCCTTCTGCCTTATTTGACCGTAAGTCCTCCAAAGCTCTTTTAAATTCCGATTCTATACTGGATCCCCTATCTCTTCTAAATCAACTCCTGTTTCTTCTTCTATCACATCAGACAAATCTTCACTCTCATAGAGGCTTTCAATGTATTCTTTCCACCTATCTGCTTAATGAATTAAGAAACTTTATACAAGCCATTTAATTGAAACTGTTTTTCCTAATGTAAGGTTTCTAATTGTACTGCTCTTTGGAATTAACAATCCTGCTGCTTTGTTTTATTGAAAATAAAGATTTTTAGTAATGTACAAGTGTGTCTTAACCTCTATTGCTCATGTACCGATGTATGTTCTGTGTGCTCTGCTGTTTAAATACATTTTGAAAAGCGCCAGTGTCTTTCCAGTCTGGGACCTCTGTGTCCAAGCAAACCAGCTTTCCCCTGATTTTTTATAATCATGAGCAATTTGTAATATTTTCTGTATTTACAGTGTACTCCATCATGGAAGCGAGAAGTATGTTGGGCGTGAACTATTTAACGAAAGAGAATTTGAACTGAGTATAAGAGGTGAACTGAACCAAGGGAGCATGGCAGAGGTGCGCCAAAGGCTACAGGGTGCATGAGATAAACCGATTAACATCACGGTGCAGTTGGTTGATGAGGTGTATACCTAATGTGCCACATGTTCCTTCTTACTCAGTGTTGTGCAGGAGGGTGTTGGTTTGTTGGAAGGCACCCCCCCCCCCCCACCATGCACAGATATTGCAATTACATGCATTACATGCTTTAGTGGATCATATTGCAAACAGAGCTACTTATCTCTGCGAAGCCAACTCACGTTCATTTGTATCTTCAGGCTGATAGTTGTCACTATCCGACTCACGTGAAAAGGTACATCGTACCTTGTTTCATAGGGCCCACGTTATTTCAGCCGCGCGAATCCGCCATTGTAGAACATTGCCTTGGTACCGGACATCCTATGGAAAACAACACTGAGATTCTGGCATATACTTCCAGTTTTTGGGTTGGTCTTATTAAGGTAGCAATTTAGATTAAATTAGCACGTGATCTTACAAATAGAGGCCGAGATTTTAGTTCAAATTCTGCTAGAAATCCTGCTCTCTCTTTGGTCAAACAACAGAAGAACTGAATTAATGCTACTTGCTCACAGGTTACTAATTAATATTCACTACTCGTAACATCCGATTGCGGCCATCTTTGATTTTCTGGTGGTACTAGCAAGTGCCCCACATACCGAGGTTTCAAATATGCTTGCACAGTGCTTTCTAGTTGCGTTTCTCCCTTGAAAATGACGGCAGTATGCACCTGTCGAAATATCGGCGGTTGTCGGGAACCTCACCCGGCTGCATTCCCAAGTGTGTTTGAATAAATGTTACCGTTGACATTATTTCATCCCTTTCCTATTTCTTGCTTTTACTTCTTCCATGTTGAACAACAGGGGAGAAAGACTGCATCGTTGACTTACGCCTTGTCCAATCACTTCTCTCTTGGTTTTCCATTCTTTTTGTTCACTCTTGACTCACGTACACGTTGCATAATACACACATTTCCCTATAACTTAAACCTATTTTTTGTTACAATTTCCAAAAACTCGGGATATTTTACGTTGTTGTACGCTTCCTCTGGTTCGACAAGTTTTGTGAGGAAAAGGGAAACAGTAGTGAAACGCTAGCCGCAGCCCATATTTTACGTTGTTGTACGCTTCCTCTGGTTCGACAAGTTTTGTGAGGAAAAGGGAAACAGTAGTGAAACGCTAGCCGCAGCCCAGGAAGGTGTTTCCAGAATGAAGCCATGCAACAAATCATGCGCTATTTGGAAACTTTTCGTAAGATTAAAACTGTGTGCCGGACTGGGAAGATTGTAAAATAAGTGAAGCTACTGCCCTAAGTGTAGCTGTAATGGAGGGTCGTAAGTCCCGCCAGAGTAGCTCAACCGGTAAAAGCAAAGCGCATGACAGGCAAAGTTCCGGGTTTGAGTCCTGGTCCGGCAAACAATTTTGATCTCTCAGGAAGTTTCAACAGGTGCCTTACTTTTTGCCAGTGGTGTAATGATCTGTGGTATTACAGAAGTGGAGGTTCAAACAAAACTAGATCTTCGGCATGAAGAACTCACGAAGTGGTCTAAAACAGCAAAACCAGTTAGTGTTGAATACGCTCTCTCCAACAACCTATCTTTGAATTGGAGTTGAGGAGACTAAGCTCTGAAAAACGAAAGAGCTTCAGATGGCGTAGCGAGCGTCGGGAATCGCACTCAGCTATAAATACTGGTGCGAGGCCAACTCTATAGAAGGTGAATCACTGCAGACTTGCACCGTACGTATTGCAGAAATGGAAAGTGCTATTGATGTGTTTTCGTAGAGCTGATTGGTAGTCAGAGGCTCGTATTGTTAGCCAATCAGTAGTCTGTAATAATGCTGAGAAAGTGTATTATTTGTACAAAATACACTTTTTTTTAAATGGGACAATGCCTATACACACTAAGAGACTAAAAGTATGGTAAATCAGAATATCAGTAGTGTTTGTTGCACGAGTCTAGTGCCAGTCTTTTACGAGGTATAGTATTATGCAAAGTTCCCACACGGGCAGTTGTACAATCCTTGTAGTGGCACACACTAAAGAACAACACAGGTACATACACTAGTTATGTGGATGGTGATCTGTAACGAGACAATTGACCTTCACATGTTGTGTTCAAAATAACCACCGGGAGCATCTGTACACGCTTGGAGTCTGGTGTGGAACGACTGCTGCACAAGTGCTAGAATTTCAGCGGAGATGTCCGAGAAGGCTGCAGTCATCGGATGTACCTGATACGTCCTTGTAGAGGGCGACTTTCATCTTCCACAGAAAAAAGTCTATAGGCGTCAAATCCGAGGAGGGCCAGCCAAGGTACAGGTCCTTTGCGTCCAATCCAACGATTTGAAAACAATTCGTGAAGACATGCGGCAGTACTTCTTGCACTACGGGCTGAACACCCATCATATTGGTACCAGTACCACAAGTTCTGTCTGTAGAGGAACGTTTCCTAGCATCATTGGAAGATGGTGTATTAGGAGATGCGTTCAGTGTTACGTCTATGAAAAACGGGTCTATAAGCTGATGATTCACATTCCCACACCACACTCCATGGACGCTGATGTTCAACCTGACGAAGCCAAGGGGAATAGTCAGCTGACCCATAGCACATGTTTCGGTTGTTTACCTGGCAATGATTGGTAAATGTGACTTCATCGCTAAACCAGATACATGATACATCAGGAGTATCGTGTCTTAATGACCATGCACAGAAATTAACACGATTATCACAATCGTTTGCAGGCAGCTCTTTATGGAAAGAGATGTGAGAGGGGTTGAATCTATGTCGATGGAGAATGCGTGGGACACATGCCTGACTCACGGCATTTCACCGTCCGATTGCGCGGCAGCGTTTGTGTGGATAAACTTTAGCAGCAACAAGAACATTAATTTGCCCCTCTGCTGTCGTCACTTGTTTCCTTCTGTTATGTTGTCTAGGATTTACATTACCGTTTTCACGTAAGTGGTTGAAGAGGTCTATAAAAAAGTTTCCGAGATGGTAGATGTCTATTGGGATATCTTGCTGCATACATCGTACAAGAACGAACAGCATTCTTCCTACACTCTCCCTACATCATAATCATGTTCGCTTTTTCTGCACTGGTAAATCTCATCATCCACTAACGACCTATTGCTTGGACCGTCACACACAAACTGACTAGCAAGTTGCAGCGCACTCAAGGAACACACAAGCACACTGTAAGCAAACATAACAACATCGTACCTAGCAATCATGCAGGTTGAATGTCACAAACAAGTGCCGGTGTGGAAACTTTTCAAAATACAATATCTTGTAAACGATTCGCACTATAATCCTGCAATAAACAGCACTGACATTCTAATTTACTTTACTATTATTTTGTTAACATCAGTACGCATTAAAAATGGTATGTTTGCAGAAAAACACACGTTCTAAGTATTATTACAAAAAATGGTTCAAATGGCTCTGAGCACTATGGGACTTAACATCGATGGTCATCAGTCCCCTAGAACTTAGAACTACTCAAACCTAACTAACCTAAGGACAGCACACAACACTCAGCCATCACGAGGCAGAGAAAATCCCTGACCCCGTCGGGAATCGAACCCGTGCGTGGGAAGTGAGAACGCTACCGCACGACCACGAGATGCGGGCAAGTATTATTACAATCTGTTTATTGGCTAACAGTACGAGCTCCTGACGAACAGTCCGTTCTGTGAGAACCGTACATCAATAGCACTTTCCATTTTCGCAGTGTTTGTGGTGCCAGTTTTAGGTGATCCACGCTGTAAAGGTCGCAGTCTCGTTGGAGTCCAGGCAGCGAGTACAGTTGAAGAAGACGGATGTGTCAGTCGCCTAAATGTTGTGCATAAAATGGAAACAACAACTAGGCAGAGAACGCGAAGCACATAGTTAATATTACAACCCCAGAAAGGATAGCAAATTAAGAAATTTTACTTATTGTGCATCTACAGTGTAGTAGCAGAAATACATGATTACGTTTTAGGCGATTTTAGGGTATACAGGGAGAGAAATCTGCTACACAAAGCTGCCACCTCTGGCAGTGATAATGGCTCTGACCCGGATGGGCATCAAGTCGAACCAAGTTTGAGTGACAGATCCCAGTGGCTGATGAGTGACGCGGCAGGCTCCCAGCAACCCTTGACCAGATGTTTTCAGTGGTTGAGACATCTGGAGAACGTGGTGGACAGGTCACCTGTCTAGCACTCTGTATCGAAGTATCGGTAAGTCAGTACAGCATGGGTAATATTCATCCATATGTTGTACTGTTGAAAGTCAATATTGCGGAGATCTCGAAGATAAGGCACATCGACTGGTCTTAACAGGTCAGAAACGCAATAGCTGCCGTCGAAATTAGCATGAGAAGTAGAGGTGTTCGTGTTGTATGCCACATAGCACCCCGTCCGCACCTTCACGTTAGATGCTGGGCCCATGTGCTGTTCTCGCTTCAGCCTGGATACGTCCATTGTGATGCTGTACACAGAACTGAAACTCTTCGGAGAAGAGAACGTGGTGCCACTACCGTGCCCGTTTTGTCACTGGGCGCGCCGCTGTCGGCGCACGCCTCCCTGCTGGCGCATCGAGGGAAGTCCAGTCAGTGGTCGCCATGCTGACAAACTGTGGTGCTTCAGAAATCGTCACACTGTCCATGTCTCGAAAACAAGCCCATTTCCTGACTCAAGAATATGTGACATTCCTCTAAATATTGTGGATTCGGGGTGTCCACTTTCATGAAAATCTCGCTGCCGCTGAAAAGAATTAATAAAGGTGTCTGGTAGGACGGACGCGTGGGCACTATGGCAGCACACACACAATGAAAGTAACACAGAATAGTGAACAGTAAAATATTTTCCTCAACTTTGGTAACGCTGGTTACAGCAACTGTAGGATGCAGGTTTAGCCTGTCTATCCTGTGTTGACTACAATTTCGTGAACGCAAACCAAGTAATGTTCTCTCAAGTAAGTTGGCAGGAAACTAATCTTCTGCCTTGATGTACTACTTGAAGAACAACTCGTAACAAACAGTACTCAGTTAAATCTCTAGGCAGACGGTCTCTGTCCATACCCGATAATTCTATTCACTGTTCTGTTTCTATTGAAGACCAACCATTGTCTACGTGTTCCTATCTCACTCGCGAACTGAAGACTTGAAGGCACGACGAATGTTCTGCAGGAACTCCCTAGCAAGACTCGGACTGACTTACAACTTGCAACTTATGTTCGTCTCTCTACCTGGTGGTACTGCCGCTCCAGGGGGCGTCACTTTCGAGGGCAGAGTGATTGGTTTGCGCTCAGTGATGTTCTTGCTGCGGGCAGACGTCCACTCCTTATACCATCTGTCACAAACTCTTCTAGTGTGGTATTATCTCAGTACACTACACTAAAGAACCTGCACAGTTGACTGAACAATATATCTGTACTCCTTGGCGCTAGTTGCGAAGCGCTATTGAGATCCTCCATGGCTTTGATTGTGGCGCCACTGAACGCATCGTTTCCATATTTGGGTTGTAGTCAGGGTATCCCAATCAAGACTAGCAGCAATGCAGAAGAATGATAAATCGCAACATATCACGAGCTTCTCGCAAATTACCAATATTTAAATGCGATATGTGAAAGAGAAACCTGCTGCATAATCTTTCTTTACATACAATTTGTAGATGGCGTTACTCCTATCCAAGCATATAACACACTTCATGCCAGTTTCAAATTTTTCGCATGCTCCCTACGTAATTTTGCAATTTTAATGGTCAGTGGTATATATGAAATGAATTAAATGGACTGAAATGACATAAATGCATCGATGAGCATGAAATCAGTGAAGATGAAATGACACGTGATATGGACCACTGCAGACTGTTCAGAAGCTCTGAAACTGCATTGTAATAAATAGTAGTGATTTATAAAAATTTGTGACAGATGAGGATTCCAGAATGGGTTTCCAACCTTTTAATGTATACGAGCATCATTCCAGGTCTCTGAGTTGAGTCCTGCTGTAAAACAACTTTTTATTTCTCGTGATATCTTCATTGTATTGCAAGTTTATCATGTCTGGATGTTTTGCGCTGATATCATCATACATAACTGCATCTTCAGCAGTTTCATCCCCATCAATCTATTATTTTTATTTCAACATATTTTATTCATTTCAACTGGGAAGGAAATAATATACCAGTTAGGGCTCTTCAGTACTGTTCTGGTTTGTGTGGTGCCACAGATAATTTTTGACCTAAGGTCAACTAACTCTTCTTAAGAAATGTTGTATCTAAGAAGATAATGAATACAAAACTACATTTCAGTAGATAACAATATTGCCTTATAACTTCATAATGTTGCTATGGTAAAATCAGGCCTAAAATAAATAAACAGCAAATAGCACCATCAATTTGATGAGTGAGGTAAGTTGTTTCTAATGGCTCTGAGCACTATGGGAGTTAACATCTGACGTCATTAGTCCCCAAGAACTTAGAGCTAATTAAACCTAATTAACCGAAGGACATCACACACATTCATGCCCAAGGCAGGATTCGAACCTGCAACCGTAGCGGTCGCGCAGTTCCAGACTGAAGCGCCTAGAACCGCTCGGCCACTGCGGCCGGCGAGGTAAGTTGGAATGGAAAATAACTAGTCTTTTTGTAAGTGTTGGGTAAAAACTGGATGCTGCAGTGGATTAATACTTTGATGCCTGTGATCAGTAGGCAGGTGCTACTAATTCACAAGATAATTTTCACGTAATAAATATCTTATGTGTGTTAAATATGCCACAAACTCTAGAGAGACTGAAAAAAGTAATAATCACAAACAATTGTGAAACAACAGAAAACAGAAGTTTTTATCATGGTGCAACTCAAGCAACATGCAGGCACAGCTATGAGCATACATTGCCAATTTAAACAACTTAACTACATTAATAAAGTTTTTCATCTATTGATATTTTATTTGCAAGAAAAATACCTGAAATTGGTGCATATCATAAGACTGTCTGCACTTGAGTCTCTGTACCCGTGGACATTTTGTTATCATAAAATAATCTTATGAACGTCTTAGGTCATCAGGTTAATAATAATTACAGTTGCCTTGCAGTTAAAGTAGCATTAGAACTGTCTATTTACAACAAGAATAAGACTTCAGTAAATTTAAGCACAATTTTCAGTTAGTCACTTACAATGGAAAAGTAGTGCATGGTGAAACTATCAAGAAGTGTATATTTTTAAAAGAGTTAGCACAAAGACTTTCAAATTCACTTCAATCGAAATTCGTCAGAAAGAATTAATGGATATCTTTAGAGGACTGTCGCAAAGTATAGTTGTTGACAGACAAATTACTGCAAATCATAATGATCTTTCCTCTTTGTCTTCTCTTGAGGCTGGAGGTGAAACTGTTGCAAAAAGTGAGTTTTGCCTCTAGAACTTCTTTCTTAGGTAACTTCAATATTTGAATTAGCTGCTTTATTGTGAGTAGTACTCATATATTTATAACTGAGAAGAATTTAATTTTCTGGTTTGCAATTATTTCTGTCAAAATTATTTATGACTCCCTTTTTCAGTTCAAGGGCAGTTAGACAACTTTTATGTTAGATAAAGTTAATTGGTATAGGCCCTATAATGGATATCTATTTTTTACTTTAAGTAAAAATGGACATTTCGTGTAATAGAGTTGTAAAAAACAAAATAATGGCATGTATTTGTTTTATTAAAATGTGCATACCTGTAATGAGCTATGTTTGAATCGATTTTGTTATTTAATAATTCTGTCAATAACAACTATATGTTCAATGATACATGGTCTGAAATTTAGTTTATAAGAACATCAGTGTTCTTAATGACTTTCCAGAAGGTTCAAACACATTTTTCAATTAATTTGAAATATTTGATGGCAGCTATAGTCTTAAAATCAACTTAAATTTTTCTCTACAACATTCTAGAGGTAGAATAAGGTGATCCCACACCGACTGTGTGTAAGATGTTTATGTGCTGCCCACATAAGCTCTTTTATATGGATCACATGCAGTACAGTCACCCACTAACGTGACTATCTTTGTTTGGAGCTTTTCTTATCATCATTGTTGTATTTATTCTTCTGTTTTATGTTGTTCAGCTTGACTACTCTCTTCCTTGGCAGTAATCTTTTCTTCTTGAGGTTTCTCTTGTCAGAGCCTGCAATGACAATGTATACATTTAACAGAAATTTGTACCAGTGTTTTACTATCACGACAAACAAATAATCTATATAATAGGCCATATTGTGTTTACGACAACATGTAGGCAATGAATTTGATATGAACACCTAAAATTAATTTTTAGGTGCAATGCAATATTGATCTGTATAGCTTTTGCACATGGCTATCGCATCTTAATTACTACATGTCTGTTAACATTAAACGACTCAACTCACAGTTTTGGTGGTCTTGCTCAAATCATTGTTTGTTATCTGAAACAGACTTTCATACTTTCTGTTTTCTTTTAAGTGATTCTACCAGCTTACTACGAAATTAATTTCCATTAATATAACAATATTTTTATGTTGATAATACCGCATTTATTACAAACTCTAAATAAGACAAGTGAGAGCTAATCACAAGATTTCATCACATCACTGAATACTGACTCAAATAACTCGTTATTTTAGGATTCAGCACAGTCTCCCAGAAACATTATAGTCTGAGTTTGTCCTATGGTTTCGCCATTTCTGTTGTTAGAGGAGACAACATCTAACCTCTCCTATAACAAAGAGAGAGAACGAGAGGGATAGCCATCGGTGGCCTTGAAACAAACTGTTAAGTGTGAAATTTCAGTTTCTCCCAGGACATAAAATTTTCAAACAACCTACGGGACGGCGGTGATGTCTTCAATAAGTTATAATATTTAGATAGGTGCACACCCTGTCATTTTAAAGGTGCAAATGTAACGAAAGCGTGTTGCCTAACTAAATTTGAAAGAGTGGTAACACACACACACACACACACACACACACACACACACACACAGACACACACACACTGTAAACACTAGCACAACCACACAACCAAAGATGATCAGATGTTATCGATGTGAATGTTAATAACCAATGGGTGAAATAACATTAACGCTATCCATCTGTTGTTTGAGCAGGAAGAGAACAGGATCCACGCAGAATTTAACCAGAAACCTCCATTTCTATCTATAAAGTCACTTGCTAATTTAATTTCAACAGCTTCCATAATAACAGTATCCCAATAGCTGGAAGTGTGTGCTAGAAACTCCTTATTGTTATATTCTACAGGATATCCTTTTGCGAAGCCAATTTTCTGCAGTAGTAGTACAGAGGGCCGAGCGGGAAAATCTCTGCATGTAGTCAAGGTAGCTGTCGAGGACCTGTGAATCATCAACTACGCTAGTAAAACATTATTAGAGTTCAGTTATATATTCACAATGTTTACAAGTCGTCGTTCTTTGGTACCAGCCTTGACTGTTGTTCATGCACCAGCGTGTTGGCTTCCAGCTGATGTCTGTCGAGTCAGCTCAGCGTTTGCGCGCCCAGGAGGTGATGTCAGCGACCCTGACGACGCGGCGGAATGGTTCCCGCGCCGACTGCGGCGTGTACTCGGTCCTACTCCGAATTCAACGATCACCCTTTATGATCCATCCATGATGTACCTGGTGTTGGCATTCGTGTGGCCGGTTGATCTCCTCCCTATCCCTGGTAGGTTTCAGCGTCCGACGGCGCCTGTTTGTTGAACAGGAACGTGGACCCCAAGAGACCCTGTTTCTAGCTTTCTCGTTGAAATCCGGTACTGGCAGCACTCTGCGATATGGTGTTGTCGGTAGACCGTCAGTTTCTCCATCAGAAGATGGTAGGCGGCGAGCAGCACGAATTTCATCAGGTGAAGGCTATCATCTTCAGTACGTCTTCAGCTAGTTCAGAGACTGTGCTGGAGCGTCTAGGACATAGATTCAATACAGTATCGCAATCATGGAATCGAGCACTATTGCTGTGAATGCCATCGATCCCAGTGATCAACTCATGGCCGAGAGCCGGAGAGCTGGAGCATTTAAAGGGAGCTAGCTAGCATGAGGCTATGATTCGAGGCTCGGTTTGTATTGATTGAATGTATCCTCTTTATTGTGCGATATTTACTTAACAGGCTGTTGACCGCTGTGTCGGTCCCCGCTATTTTCTCCTATGAAAGAAGTACAATTTCTTGCAACATGTCTTACGAGCTAACGAATTGCTTGTCTCGCTTCTTTTCGTTTTCTTTTGCAGTCTTCTTTCTGCAGAATGCGTATCCTTAGTCGGCAGACAGTGTCATCGACCCGAACCACGTGAGAAATATTGATTTGCTTCCTGCTTTCGCTTCAGTCTCTGGCATGACTTGAATTTTCCTGTGGCAAAATGAGTTATAATAAAATTTTCTAATTGCTATCCCTTACTATTCAGTGCCTTAACAGCAGATTACCTTGGCTGTTGTTAGCGTGTGTGACACTTATGCTCAGTCCACCAGTCCTCCACAGTCCCGATGGTCTGGGCAATGAATGACAAGCCCCAGTAGCAAGGGATAGTATAGACACTCGCACTTCACAAACCAAGATCATCATTTAGAGACCCTAAAAGGACCCTATTCATAGAGATGTTCGAAAAAACACATTTCACACTATTTTTCCGCAGAATACGAAAGTGTTTTTGGAAATGCTACCTGCTTAAGGCAAAAAGGCCATAGACTAGAGTGCCACTCGTCATTATCATCGCTCGCCCAATTCAAGATAGGTCGATGGAACAATGAGCATCATATCTTTCAACAATAACCATTGTAACTCAGTTGACAAAATTTCAGTCAGAGACGACGTGAACCCTTTAAACAAAGATACATAGCATCCCTTCATGCTGGACCAGATGGCGACAGCTATCGGCATCTATGGTAGACACTAATCCAACGATCCTTCAGTATTCTTCCTGACAGACAAGTCAAGGGAGGGAAGGCAGCCGTCCTTTTCCATGTCCATTGTGAAGCAAATATTCAGGTGGATTGAATTCAGATGTTCTAAAAAACTGTTTAAATTCTCACTTCCATCAGGACAGAAAATAAAAGTATCATCTACATATCTGAAAAAAAAGCACACAAATTTCAATGCCCCCGACTCCAAGGCACGTTCTCAGAAACCTTCCATAAAAAAATTGGTTACAAGCAGAATCCGATAATAACCACTGAATCTCTTGAACGTAATACTGCTTTTCCAACATAAATGCAGCATTTCCCTTGTCTGTGGGTAAGATAACTATATCAGCTCTCTCAGCTGCTGTTGTACTTGCTCTTGAGTGAACATCATCCAATAAGTACGCAACATATTTGTGTACTAACATCCTTCGCAGTATCGTGAGATACTTTGTAAGTAGCCTGTTTACATGTTTGTATGTTGGCAGCGCCATAGACTGTATTAATATCGCCGACAGGACTCTGCACCCTCGGCAAGAGACTCTATGGTTGGACAGACTAGCAGTTAGCGAGCTGACGGTTTGGGCAAGTGTCCTTCGTGAAGACTAGTGTTGGTAAAACATGCATTGTAAAATGAGAATGGATGTAGTTGGTAATGTTTGGGAAGTGGAAATATTGACGACTATATAATTTTTGGAACTGGATGTCACATGAGTAAGAAAAAATCTGCTAAATGCATTGTTTGCTCTTCAACAAAATCTATCTTTTGCTAACCATATGCCTCCTAGTAGTTAGAGTCTATAGTAGTTAGAATCTTTTTATTTAGCTGGCTGTAGTTGCTACTTGCTGTAATTGCTGTAGTTCGTGTTATGAAGATTTTCTGTAAGGTAGGTGACTTATGAAAAATTATGAGTTATTGTTAGAATTTCTTCCAATTCAGTGCCATTCTTTTGTGCTAATTATTCGAAGCCATGTTGTCATGGTATATTGTGGGTAATAAATGAATAGGTTAAGTTTGAGTTGTCTTTGTCAGGGAAAATTCTGTATGTGAGTGTTTGAATGATAAAAATAAGTAAAGAGACAGTAGCAGCAGTTTCACTCAGCAGTTTAAGTAAACACTAAGAGGTTTCAACTTTAAAAACAACCTGTTTGACAGCACATTTAAAATCAACAACTGGTAAACGCTTAGCTGTCAGTGGAAAGATAAAACCTTTCCTTATCACGGATAATGCTGCTTTGTACAAAGCTTTCTTCGTGAATTTGGTAACGTAGTATGTAGTATTAAACTCCGAACCACATAAACCTTCAAATTTCCTTGTTCAGTTGTTGAAATCATAATGTAGTTCCAATGTTTGCCACAGTTTTCACCATACCGCATAGCAAAACACCTTGTAACTCTATTGAATCTACTGTACATCGATGTGTGCATCACATTAAGAACTCTTAGATTTCTTATGTCGATTAGGAGGAGTCTAGTTGAATTATCCTGAAGTTTTAATAAGTTTTGTGTCTGATTCTTTACTTATATTTGAGACTAGGTTTGGTGCGGGATTAACTAACCTACTTCGACATGTGGTGACTTCCATTTACTCTTCATTCAGTGACCAGTACTATGAACGAGCAGATGAAGTTGCGATGGACAACGCGTTGTCATCTACTATTGCAAATTTCTTTATACAAGATTTCTAGGAATGTGCATTGATACTGGCGCCATTTAAACCTGCTTGTTTTACCCCGATATGTAGATGATACTTTTGTTGTTTGGCTCATGGAAGTGAGAATTTAAATGGCTTTTTAGAATATCTGAAATCAATCCACCCAAATATTCGCATCACAACAGAGATGGAAAAGGATGGCTGCCTTCCTTTTTTGATGTGCTGGTCAGATGGAAGGTTGACAGTACATTGGGACGTGCCATCTATAGGAAGCCAACCCTCCCTGGTTTCTATCGCTAGGTTTGTAGTTGTCACCATCTGACTCAGGGTGAAGGGATATTTCATACCTTGGTTCACGTGGCCCACGCCATGTCAAGCCAGTTAGCCCATGTCGATGTCAACTCTCGGCAGAGTGGTTACAGTGTAAGACAGATCAGATAAGCTGCTCTATAGACCCGTTGTGAGTGTGGCGGATGATGGTAACGACGGATGGCATTCAAGTCTACGGCCTTTTTTCCTTACGTAGTTAGCATTTCCAATAAGGTAATTCGTATTCTGCGGAAATATGGTGTGAAACGTGTTTTTCGACCGCTATCTGAGGTTAGGGCTCTTTTAGGGTCTGTTAGGAACGATCTTGGTTTGCGTAAAGAGGGTGTCTATCGTATTCCTTGTAGTTGTGGTATGTCCACATCTATATCTACATCGATAGTCCGTCAGCCATCTGACGGTGTGGGGCGGTCGGTACTTCTGATACCACTGACTGGTTCCCCGCTTCCCTGCGTGGGAAGAATGATTGTCGGTAAGCCTCTGTATTAGCTCTAATTTCTCGAATTTTCTCTTTGTGGTTATTTCACGAGAGGTGTGTAGGAGGAACTAAAATGTTACCCGACTCTTCCCGAAAATTACTCTAAGGAAATTTCAATAATAAATCTCTCCGTGTTGCACAACGCCCCTCTTATAGCACCTGTCATTGGAGTTTGTTGAGCATCTCTCTAACGATCCCGTGACAAAACGCGCCACTCTTCGTTGGACCTTCTGTCTCACTTATGCCAGTCCTACCTGGTAAGGGTCCCAGACATATGAACCCAGACATATGAACAATACTCAAGAATCGGTAGAACAGGCACCTTGCAAGGCACTTAAAACATGGGTGAATGACATATACTCAAGATTTTTCGTATGAACCACAGTCTGGCGTCTACTTTTCCTGTGTTCATTCCGCTTCAGGTCACTCCAGATATATACTCCTAGGTATTTTACGATGGTTACTGTTTCCCGTAACTTATCATTATTGTAACTGTACAGTAGTGGTTTCCTACCCTATACATGCGCAATGTTACGTTTGTTTACGTTCAGGGTCAACTGCCAGAGCCTGCATCATTTATCAATCCTCGGTAGGTCCTTGCGCAAATCGTTAATGTCTTTTGGCGTTGCTGCCTTCTTACAGGCAACCACATCTGCGAACAGCGTTAAAGAGTTTCCGACGCATTTTACTAGGTCATTTATACACACTATGTGATCAACAGTGTCCGGACATCTGGCTGAAAATGACTTACAAGTTCGTGGCGCCCTCCATCGGTAATGCTGGAATTCAATGCGGTATTGGTCCACCCTCGGCCTTGATGACAGCTTCCACTCTTGCAGGCATACGTTGAATCAGGTGCTGGAAGGTTTCTTAGGAAATGGCAGTCCATTCTTAACAGAGTGCTGCACTGAGCAGAGGTATCGATGTCGGCCGGTGAGGCCTGGCATGAAGTTGGCGTTCCAAAACATCCCAGAGATGTTCTATAGAATTCAGGTTAGGACTCTGTGCAGGCCAGTCCATTATAGGGATGGTATTGTGTAACTACTCCGCCATACACCGTGCGTTATGAACAGGTGCTCAATCGTCTTGAAAGATTTAATCGCCATCCCTGCATTGCTCTTCAACAGTGGGAAGCAAGAAGGTGCTTATACATCACTGTAGGCCTGTGCTGTGATAGTGCCACGCAAAACAACAACGGGCGCAAGCTCCCTCCATGAGAAACACGACCACACCACACCACCACCACGCTGGCAGATGACGTTCACCGGGCATTCGCCATACCCAGACCCTGCCATCGGATCGCCACATTGTGCACCGTGATTCGTCACTCCACAAACGTTTTTACACTTACACCAAGCGAGGCGTCTTTTGGCATTTACCGGCGTGATGTGTGGCTTATGAGCAGCCGCTCGATCATGAAATCCAAGACTCCTCACCTCCCGGCTAACTGGCATAGTAGTTGCAGTGGATCCTGATGCAATTTGGAATTCCTGTGTGATGGTCTGGATAGATGTCTGCCTATTACACATTACGACCTTCTTCAACTGTCGGCAATCTCTATCAGTCAACAGACAAGGTCGGCCTGTACGCTTTTGTGCTGTACGTGTCCCTTCACGTTTCCACTTCACTATCACATCGGAAACAGTGGACCTAGGGATGTTTAGGAGTGTGGAAATCTCGCATACAGACGTATCACACAAGTGTCACCCAATCACCTGACCACGTACGAAGTCCGTGAGTTCCGCGGAGCCCCCCGTTCTGCTCTCTCAAGATGTGTAATGACTACTGAGGTCGCTGATAAGTACATGGTAGTAGGTGGTAGCAAAATGCACCTAATGAGAAAAACATACGTTTTTGGGGGTGTCCGGATACATAGTGTACTTCGTAAATAGTAACAGTCCTGCTTCATGTGTTCACGGGTCTCATGTCGGATAATGTTGCGGAAGCTGCACAATATTTCAACGAGACAGCTGCTCGTCATCTTCGGGCGTTTACTGGCGTGTTGCTGCGGTCCTATCACACTTCTTTGGGGTACTCCCGAAATTACCCTCACATCTGTTGATACTGTTCCGTCAAGAATGATGTGTTGAGTCCCATCTGCAAGGAAGTCTTATACCCAGTCGCAGTTCTGGTCCGATACTCGTCAAACCCGTATTTTTTTCACCATACGACACTGCCGGACCGTGTCAAATGCCTTTCTGATGTCAAGCAACATGGCACAAACCTGAGCGCCTACGTCTACAACAACTGTGGATCTCATGGAGGAACAAAAAAATGGCTCTGAGCACTATGGGACTTAACTTTTTAGGTCATCAGTCCCCTAGAACCTAGAACTACTTAAACCTAACTAACCTAAGGACATCACACACATCCATGCCCGAGGCAGGATTCGAACCTGCGACCGTAGCGGTCACGCGGTTCCAGACTGTAGCGCCTAGAACCGCACGGCCACCCCAGCCGGCTCATGGAGGAACAGAATGAGCTGCGTTTCACAAGATCTGTATTTGTGGAATCCATCTTGACATTTATAGACGAGATTTTCGTTCTACAGAAATGTCATAATACATGAGCATAAAACATGCTCCATAATTCTACAACAGAGTGACGTCAACGATATAGGCCTATAATTTTGAGCTTCCGTCCAGCGACCATTCTTGAAAACGGGAATGACATGCGCTTTTTTCCAGTCGCCTGGTACCCTTTGTTGCCCCAGCAATCTGTACTCTACATCTTCGCTCTCTGCACTAAGTATTTGATGTTGACCACTCAGATACTCTGAAATTTGTATCCTGACACTCTTGTCAAGTCATAATATTTTCTTAGCTTTCTGGACATTCCTTGTAATACCCATAGTCATAGATGCTATCATGACCTCATGAACACTGATACCCTCCTCTATGTTAATTGATTCGAGAAGTTTAGGTTTGTTTGTTGCTAAGAGGTCTAAGGCCTTACACTCACGAGTTGGTTCTCTACCTATCTGATCGAACTATTTTTCGGAGCCGGCCGCTGTGACCGAGCGGTTCTAGGCGCTTCAGTCCGGAACCGCGCTGCTGCTACGGTCACAGGTTCCAATCCTGCCTCGGGCATGGGTGAATATGGTGTCCTTAGGTTAGTTAGGTTTAAGTAGTTCTAAATCTAGGGGACTGATGACCTCAGATGCTAAGTCCCATAGTGCTTAGAGCCATTTTTTTATTTTTCGGATAAAACAGTCAGGCTAACGTCACACAGTTTTGATAACATGACTCTCCCAAGTTGAAGTCAAGTTGAAGTCACTGTCCATTACAACATCAGGAAAATTGTTCACGGAATTCTGCAAGTTCTCTCTGAAGCGCTCTACCGCTACATCTTCTCTCGCAGGTGGTCTGTAAAACCACTAGATTACAATTTTTGGCTAGGGTGTGTAACCTTACTCAGATTAATTCATATTCGGAATGCGTGATAATCCTGCTGGATACTGTCGGTAGATATTATTGCAATAAATAACCTATCCTTACGATAATTGTTCTAATCTGAATTTAGGATTTCATTTGCTATTCAAATCCGGTTTCGACCAACTTTCTGTTTCTAATAGTGTCTGGGTCTACCTTTAAGCGATACTAATTGAGGATCCTTACCATGGATGTTCTTACACTTTACTAACATCATATTAATCTTTTCTATTTCCTACCTACAGGGACAAGAATTCTCTGAGAATAATGCGGCTCTTGTACCTTCGATTTTAGCAGGCAGTTCATCTCTGATACCTAGGGCGGGGTTGGGGAGGAGGATTACTCTAACCTAAAAACATCCATGTGCACGCCACACGTAATCCACTACCCTAGTAGCTTCTTCCTGCGTGTAGTGCACGCCTTACCTATTGAAGGGAACCCTACAGCTCTACATACGACAGCGAAGGTCGAGAAATTCGTATCCGATACCGTCTCTGGTTTAGACCTTCCACTTTGCTCCAAATCAGAGGACTGTGATCACCTCTGGATACAATGCCACAAATAAAGAGCTAGACCTGCACCCCATGTGCAGTGTTAGCTGTCGTAACTGAACTATCCATCTTCCTGTTCGAGCCGCGTTGGGTACCCGCCCGGTCTAGGGCGTCTTGTCACGGTCCGCGCGGCTCGCCCCGTCGGAGGTTCGAGTCCTCTCTCGGGCATGGGTGTGTTTGTTGTCCATAGCGTACTTTAGTTTAAGTTAGATTAAGTAGTGTGTAAACTTAGGGACCGATGATCTAACCAGTTTGGTCCCATAAGATCTTACCACAAATTTATAAATTTTTTTCCTGTCGGAAATGAGGATGGCCTTAGAGCCCAAGCGGCAGGCGTCATTCTTGCCGAATGAGCAAGGGATTGGAGCCAGTTGCACACAGTGACCTCGATAGCCACTGGAACAGCCTGCACGACGTCTTGGACGAGACCCCCTCCCCTGCAAAAATACCGAGTGCATACTGGCATTCTTTCCCGACCTGCCTTCTATTTCCCTATGACAAGAACATACAATGCAAAACCGTAAACATTAGCGGCCGATGAATGAATGTGTGACGCTGCAGCGCAGTTTCACTGTGCAGCTGGCAAAGATAGTAAGCAGGAGACATGTCGATACCAGGGCATAACATCTTCGCGAATTTCATTCGTGTTCTCAGTTGGACAATAACTATGCCTCGCAGACAGGTACAGGAACAATATACCCAGATGTCAGCATTTGAGAGAGGACATGTAGCGCTGCGCGGGATTAGCCGAGCGGTCTGACATTCAGAGATCCTTAGTTCTGAATCAACACAACTCGGTCAACTTGTATCGATGCAGAACTAGGGAGTTCTGGCTCATGTCATCGAAAACAAGTAGTACACGTTCTGGCGTTCTGCCATTGTTGCACCTCAGTCCCTTCTTCCTCACCCGCAGCATATGGTCGAAATGCTAGTTCTAGGTTGCTCTTCTTTTATGATGATAGGGCAGCGGTGTATGTTTATGGAACTGCACTTGCAATGGGTGTAGTGGTATGTGGTTTTCTATGTATGCTGACTAATTACTACTGCTGCTTGCTGGTTCGATACAACAAGCCTTGCTTGGTAAATTCTTTACTGTGTTTTAAATGGGAATACTGTAGTGTGACTTATTTTCGGGAATATAATAAATATGTCATAACAATTAAAAGTTAGATCCTCTTGTGAGGGTACGGCTGACCCTTCGACATTCCCCTGTAGATGTCAGAATGATCAGCATTAATTTAATTAACCGATCACATCTCTCCCCATAACATTTAATATAAAAAGGTGTCACACAACGGATAACTAACAGAACAGGGGTGCCCCTAGCAAACAGGAGATATGGGTGCTGCAGTTCGCAAAAGGTAACAAACAGGGTGTTCATCTAAATTTGAAATTAAACTGTCGTTCTCCTTGAACCCTGTTTATCACAAATTTCCCTCATGGCATACGTTAATGACAATTTATTACAGGACCATTTCAATCAAAAGCAGTGCAGAAAATAATAAAACTGTCAGTTGTTAACATGGAAAAATACTAATTTAACAAATGTACATCTCTACAAAGTTTGAATAACTCAGATAGTTGGGACAAGGCTGTAATATACAAATGACGCACGCAGAGATAAACCCATGGTGATCACACAGTAATTGTCTGTCTGCTAGAAGAGTGAAAGGACTACATATGCAACAAACATTCCTGATTGATTCATAATGGGCCTGCAGATGCTCACGAAGGTGTTGGATTACGAAATATGGCTAGTACTAACAGTGTGCTGATAAACGTACATAAATTTCTGCACCCCAGGAAAGAAAATTTTCAAACCAACAAAACTGACGGCTCAGAGGATTTTATTCTGAGCAATGGGGATGCAGACATAGAAGAGGTAGGTTGCTGATGGTTTCTGGGAGTGGGGTTGGACAAACTTCTGACAAGAGAAAACCACATTGATAAGATCTATTCTAAAATAAGAACAAACGTATTGTTGACGAAGAAAATGTCCAATACAGTGGATACAGAAACCTTGCTAAAAATGTACTGTGGACTTATCTTCCCACTTATATTGTACTGTATACCAATATGGGGAGGAGCAGCAGAAGTACAAGTTCAGAGAATTTTATAATTTGGAAAGAATCACATCAGACATATAGTGAAACTAATGCCCCAGAAGAATTTCAATTATTATCTGTATAAAGTCTATACATACATGAGACAATACTTTTAGTCATACATCGTACAGTAGCTCTAAACACAAATTTTCAGGATCACAACAAGAGCTAGCAACAATTACCACATTTGCAACAAAAGACTGAAATTCATGGACAGATACCCTAGAAATGCAGAAAGTTTGTTTTATAACAGGCTGTCACTTAGCGTAAAGAGCATAAAAGAACTCAGCACCTTTTTTTAAAAAACTGAAGAAACATCTCATTTCTGGATTTTTGTGTAAATTGAAGCAATACTTTCAGTCAAAATCATAAAACAAAGGAAATTAAAATTGTGAATGGCATACTCAGTGAAAATATGATTTAAAATGTTTTCTTAGTTTGTATAAATTTCTAAATATTCTCTGCAGCATGGCATTCATACGTGATTTAAAAGAGTAGTTTTCAGTCCGTACAAGTGTCTTAGTACTTTTCTACAGTATGTTATACATATACAGGATGTCCCAGAAATGTTGCGACGGACTTTGAGGGATTATAGAGGTTGTTTTGAGAAATGATGAACCCGTGTCCAGAAACGCCCTCCGACGATGCTACAGAGTATCAAACTCACAGACGTCGGCTCCTGCAAGTGGGCTACCCTTTCGGCAGTAGACGTGACTTTGTACTCTGACGCTGAAACCCTCTAAAATCTCCAATATCCTTCGGTGTACAGGAGAAAAATAAACTGCAGATACAGTGTCCAAAACCATCATCCGCCAAGGCAACAGAGCATCACATTCATAAGAGACAAGGCTTGTCTACTCTGCAGCTAAATCTATTCTCTCCACTGGTAATCAGGGCAATCAGTCGCTATCACTGAATAACGAACAATATTGCGACATGTTCCACCTACAGTCCATCAGCGTACAAACTCACATTTGCTGCCAAAAGGGTGGCCTACTGGCAGGCGCTGGCCCCTCTAACTTAGACTCTCCGTAATGTAGTTGGACGACGTTTCGGGACACGTGTTCCTATCATTCATTTGTTCCTCAAGATGCTCTCTACAACCCCTTGAAGTTTGTCACATTTCCGGGCTACCTTATGTAGCTTTGTCTACTTTTTTATTTCTGCAAGATTTTTGCGTAAATAAATGTAGGCTATAAGCATTTATCATTATTACATATTACTTAAAGTTTTTCTACGCGTTTTTTGGCTGTATCTATAATATCTTGTTACTATTGAGTATCTGTTATTGTCATCATTTAAAAAATTTTGTTTTTTTTTATAAATTATAAACTTGTAATAAATTCCATATAAAACCAGCAACATGACATGTCTAATAACACTGTGAAATATATTCAATAGACAAAAATAAACTAAAAATAAATGACAAGAGGAAGATTATCCATTCATTTCATTTAAAAGCATTTAATTAATTTCAGCAGAATGCAGTGTTGTTCATAAGTTGCTGTGGGGTTTGAGGTACCACTCATGGATTGTTTCGTCCGTTGGAGATTTTACCTAAAATTTGATACGAAATCGTCGATGAACCGTCACAATCGAGTCACATTTAGCGAATTGAAGGACACAAAACGCACGAATCGCTCCACTTTACGTCATGTTATAACACGGCTGCTCCCTAGTGGTACACTCTGCAACTACGCCACGGCGTGTATTACGAATCGAAACTTGGAGATATGCTCTACCCACTGATATGCATCATTTTTCTGAGTCTTGTAGTTTTCGTGCAGTCGGTTTTTGGTATCCTGGAGCTGCTTGTGAATAACTCCATGTCTAATCTAAAGAACTGCCTAGCACAGTGGTTCCCTGCTTGGGGTTAATTATTCCCTGAAGAGTAAAATGGAATCTTCTAAGGATTAAAAACAAAAGGGTTCTATCCCATTTCAGACACGAAATTGAATTATTTTTAAAAGACCATTACTGTTATCACTACTGCATAGGGCTGTGACATAGATTACCAATAACTACATCTTCCTTCTCAAATACCATCCCTAATGCATAGCACAGTGAGATGGTGGTTACAGCTTGTGAAACGAATGTATGAACTACATCTTCCTCAAGTTATCTACCCACTACAAACGTTATTGGCGCTTTGTACGAAGTACCTATCACAGTAAAATGAGACACGTATATCACACATGCTCAAATATCTCAAAACAATGAGTTCTCCATGTTGGAGATAGTTCCCGCAATGTACCAGTAATTGTTTCATCATTCATTTCACGACAGATTCGAACTAATACTGACAGCATGATGTAACAGCAGCTATGTAATTGGTACTACACTTCTGTAAGGCCTAACAGCATTATTATTATTATTGCTAGTGGTAGTGGTCATACACAAAGCTCTGGCAGCCTGAAGTCTTCATAAATTGAAGAGCCAAAGAAACTGGTACATCTGGCCAACATCGCGTAGGCCTCCCGCGAGCACGCAGAACTACCGCAGCTCGACGTGGCATGGACTCGACTGACGTCTGAAGTAGTGCTGGAGGGAATTGACACAGTGGATCCTGCAGGGCTGTCCATAGATCCTTAAGAGTACGAGAGGGTGGATATCTCTTCTGAAGAGCACTTTGCAAGGCATTCCAGATATGCTCAATAATGTTCATGTCTGGGGAGTTTGGTGGCCAACTGAAGTGTTTAAACTGAGAAGAGTGTTCCTGGAGCCACTCTTTAGCAATTCTGGACGAGTGGGGTGTCGCATTGTCCAACTGGAACTAAACAAGTCCATCAGAATGCACAATGGACATGAATGGACGAGGTGATCAGACAGAACACTTACGTACGTGTCACCTGTCAGTGTCGTATCTAGACGTATCAGGGGTCCCGTATCACTCCAACTGCACATGCTCCACACCATTACAGAGCCTCCAGCAGCTTGAACAGTTCCCTGCTGACATGCAGGGTCCATGGATTCATGAGGTTGTCTCCATACCCGTACACGTCCATCCACTCGATACAATTTGAAACGAGACTCGTCCACCCAGGCAACAAGTTTGCAGTCATCAACAGTCCAATGTCGGTGTTGATGAGGCCAGGCGAGGCATAAAGTTTCGTGTCGTGTAGTAATCAAGGGTAGACGAGTGGGCCTTCGGCTCCGAAAGCTCATACCGATGATGCGTCGTTGAACAGTTCGCACGCTGACACTTGTTGATGGTCCAGCATTGAAATCTGCAGCAATTTGCGGAAGGGTTGCCCTTGTGTCACGCTGAGCGATTCTCTTCAGTCGTTTTTGGTCCCGATCTTGCAGGATCTTTTTCCGACCGCAGCGATGTCGGATTCCTGATTTTCTCGGTACATTCGTGAAAATGTTGTATGCGAAAAGCCCCACTTCGCTACCTCGGAGATGCCGTGTCCCATCGCCCGTGCGCCGATTATAACACCACGTTCAAACTCACTTAAATCTTGATAACCTGCCATTGTAGCAGCAGTAACCGATCTAACAACTCCGCCAGACACTTGATGTTTTATATAGGCGTTGCCGACCGCAGCGCCATATTTTCCCTGTTTACGTAACTCTGTATTTGAATTGTACCAGTTTCTTTGGCGCTTCAGTGTATTTCAGCCATTTCTAAAGTAAGGATTGCAGCAGTCAAAGCATGTACAAACAGTAAATACAGTGCAGACACTTCAACTTGGTTGATTTCAAATGGAGTTGCAGAGCATGGTTGAACCATGTGTCACTTAGGAGGGGAGTGGTGCGGAGGAAACACGTTTAGTAATAAGTATCTACTCTCAAGTTGGGTAGTTAACTTCCTTTCACGAAGAGAAACTGTAGACAGCACTCGCAATGGACTGGGAATTTTTTCAACATTGTGTTACAAATGTTAGAAATAAACAGTACCAATTGTCTCATTGACTCCTTAATTCGTGGTTCTGTAAAACACCTACAAGAAACAAATATCATTTATCTTCCATTATTTTAAAAATAAAGGTGTTGAAAGAAAATTTTGGACACCTAAAAGAACCAAATATGACTTATCTTTCATTATTTAATAAAAGTGTTGAACAAAATTCTTATTCGTTCTAAAGTTCAGTTCGGTGCTAATGTTGAAGATTTGGGGGGGGGGGGGGGGGGTACTACATTTATGCTCATAAATTAAGGATAATGCTGATACATGGTGAAACAACGCTCTGATGGGCGGTTTGCGGGTTTAAATCACCTCGGGGTATGACCATGAAGTGCATTTGACCTGTGGTCGTCGCACGGTGGCGCTGGCAGCAGTCCACATACGCAAAGGTGTGTTGGTGCATGTCAGAGTACGGTGCAGCGAGTAAGTGAGCACACGTTTTCAGACGTGCTAATGGTGACTGCGTGTTGAAAATGGCTCAAAGAACATATATTGATGACGTTATGAGGGGTAGAATACTGAGGCGACTGGAGGCGGGTCAAACACAGCAGGTCGTAGCACCGGCCCTCCGTGTGCCACAAAGTGTGATCTCAAGATTATGGCAACGGTTCCAGCAGATAGGAAACGTGTCCAGGCGCTACAGTACGGGACGTCCACAGTGTACAACACCACAAGAAGACCGATATCTCACCATCAGTGCGCGCAGACGTCCATGGAATACTGCAGGTAGCCTTCCTCGGGACCTTACTGCAGCCACTGGAATAGTTGTCTCCAGACATACAATCTACAGACGACTGGACAGACATGGTTTATTGGTCTAGAGACCTGCAACGTGCATTCCACTGACCCCTGGACAGGAGAGCCCGTAAAGCCTGTTGTCAAGAACACAGTACATGGTCATTGGAAAGTGGTCCCTGGTTATGTTCACGGACGAGTCCAGGTATAGTCTGAACAGTGTTTCTCGCCCGGTTTTCATCTGGCGTGAACCAGGAACCAGATACCAACCCCTTAATGTCCTTGAAAGGGACCTGTATGGAGGTCGTGGTTTGATGGTGTGGGGTGGGATTATGGTTGGTGCACTTACACCCCTGCATGTCTTTGACAGAGGAACTGTAACAGGTCAGGTGTATCGGGACGTCATTTTGCACCAGTATGTCCGCGTTTTCAGGGGTGCAGTGGCTCCCACCTTCCTCATGATGGATGATAACGCACGGCCTCGCCGAGTTGCCATCGTGGAGGAGTACCTTGAAACAGAAGATATCATGCGAATATGGTGGCCTGCCTGTTCTCCAGACCTAAACCCCATCGAGCACGTCTGGGATGCACTGGGTTGACTTTCCGCTGCACATCTTCAAATCCCTACGACACTTCAGGAGCTCCGACAATCACTGGTGCAAGAATGGGAGGCTATACCCCAGCAGCTGCTCGACTACCTGATCCAGAGTATGCCAACCCGTTTTGCGGCCTGTGAACGTGTGCATGGTAATCACATCCAATATTGATGTCGGGCTACATGCGCAGGAAACAGCGGCGTTTTGGAGCACATGTGTTTCGGGACGGTTTTCTCAACTTATCACCAATACCGTGGACTTACAGACCTGTGTCGTGTGTGTTGCCTATGTGCCTATGTTATTAGCGCCAGTGTTGTGTAGTACCACGTTGCAATTATCCTTAATTTATGAGCATGAGTGTAGTTAATATGTCGTTAAGGTCAGGGGTACTGGTGTCTCAGAAAGACTGGGAACCACTGGCCTAGCAGAGAGAGCAGCCCGGTCTGACGTGTAACGCCTCCCTCGCTCTCACCACCACGCACCGTGTCGCCTGCGCTGCCGGCCGACGTGCAGTGCCCGCGCCGGTTGCTGCGGCTGCGGCCTGGCGGCTTTCACGCTGCGAGAGCTCCTGGCAAGCGCCTGCCGCGCCTCGCCTCCTGTGTCCTCTCCTGCGACACACAAGCACAGCACGCTCATTCACTGCGATAACTCTCTCAAGATACTTACACAACTCCGCTGTCGCACGTACAAACACAGACACTTTCTCCAAAACTGACGGGCAGAGACCGAAGCTGTGAGAAAGCGCAGGTTAAGTCTTACAAAAAAGTATAAGGAGCAGCCGATCACCGATAAACTGAATAGGTATATGTCTGGCCTTTTTCAGGGGGAATTATTATTCGTTAAGTTATGAAAGTCTACTTGTTAGAAGAATGAGATTTTCACTGTGCAACGGAGTGTGCGCTGATATGAAACTTCCTGGCAGATTAAAACTGTGTGCCAGACCGAGACTCGAACTCGGGACCTTTGCCTTTCGCGGGCAAGTGCTCTACTACTTGCCAGCCAAAGGCAAAGGTCCCGAGTTCGAGTCTCGGTCCGGCACACAGTTTTAATCTGCTTGTTAGAAGTTTGTTGCTTGTGTGTAGTCTACACTGCCAGGAAAAAAAAAATTAGTACACCCTTTTAAAGGTTACCAGTTTACTCAAGACTTATTATTGTAACAGTGCATACGGAGTACATGAAATGTTTACATTTATAGATCAATAACACAAGCGGTTCTGAGGTACCACATATTGACCCATGTTGAAAACCTCTAACTAGTTCGCTGACACTGTCATCCAGTCTATCGTACAGATAGGGAGTACTATCCTGGGATACGAGGGTGAGTCAAATGAAAACCTTAAATATTTTTTAAAATATTATTTATTGTGCAGAAATGGTTCAAAGCTGTATCACTTTTCAACATAATCTCCCCCACGCTCAATGCAAGTCCTCCAGCGCTTACAAAGCGTATACGTTCCTTTAGAAAAAAATTCTTTTGGTAGTCCGTGCAACCACTCATGCACCGCGTGGCGTACCTCTTCATCAGAACGGAACTTCTTTCCTCCCACTGCATCTTTGAGTGGTCCAAACATATGGAAATCACTTGGTGACGACGAATGGCGCCATTCCTTGCTCTTCGTTTCCGATTGGTGGAAGTGAACCCAGGTTTCGTCCCCAGTAACGATTCTTGCAAGGAACTATCACCTTCTCGTTCAAAGCGCCGAAGAAGTTGTTCACAAGCATCAACGCGTCGTTCTCTCATTTCAGGAGTCAGCTGCCGTGGCACCCGTCTTGCAGACACTTTGTGAAACTGGAACACATCATCCACAGTGTGGTGTGCTGACCAATGACTAATCTGTAAACATGCTGCAATGCCATTCAGTGTCACTCGGCGGTTTTCCTTCACTATGGCTTCAACTGCTGCAATGTTCTGTGGAGTCACAACTCGTTGTGCCTGACCTGGACGAGGAGTATCTTCCACTGAAGTCACACCATTTGCGAACTTCCTACTCCATTCGTAGACTTGCTGCTGTGACAAACATGCATCACCGTACTGAACCTTCATTAGTCGATGAATTTCAATAGGTTTCACACCTTCACTACGCAAAAACCGAATAACAGAACGCTGTTCTTCCCTGGTGCAAGTCGCAAGTGGGGCGGTCATCTTTATACTGATACTACGACGGTATGTGTTCATCTGCACTGTGCTGCCACCTACAGACCATTCTGCACGCTATTTGTAGCACGCTTACCAACTTACAGGATAACGGCGCAGAATTTCGATTTGTTATTACAAATTTAAGATTTTCATTTGACTCACCCCCGTACGTTATGCCACGCCTGCTCGACCTGTTCATGTAGTTCTGTAAGACTTGGTTGGTTGACGTGTCGCACGACTTACTTCTCGATGTGTCATGTCTCGCAAGTGCTCAGATTGGAGACAAGTCCGTAGATCGTGCTGGCCAGAGAAGCTACTGCACGTGTTTCAGAGCACATCGAGTTTCACGGGGCAGTGTGTAGGAGAGCATTATTCTGTTGGAACAGCGCATTACCTTCCCTTTGTAAGAATGGCAAAAGAACGCATCTAGCCGGTCTGTGTGGCCAAGCGGTTCTAGGCGCTTCAGTCTGGCACCGCGCTACCGCTATGGTCGCAGGTTCGAATCCTGCCTCGGGCATGGATGTGTGTGATGTCCTTAGGTTAGTTAGGTTTAAGTAGTTCTAAGTATAGAGGACTGATGACCTGAGATGTTAAGTCCCATAGTACTCAGAGCCATTTGAACCATTTGAGCGCATCTAAAACATTCTTTGCGTAGTGAACGCTGGCTAGCGTCCCCTCCAGAAACAGTAAAGGTAAACAAGACTCTTAGATTATCGCACTCCAGACCATAAGGCCAACGGTGGGGCCAGTGCGTCTTGGACGAGACTGTGCTCACTAAGTACACGTCATGCGAGCAGACGACCACCACTTGAGTGAAGGAAGGCTCTTCTTTCAT
This sequence comes from Schistocerca cancellata, assembly GCF_023864275.1. Classification (NCBI taxonomy): domain Eukaryota; kingdom Metazoa; phylum Arthropoda; class Insecta; order Orthoptera; family Acrididae; genus Schistocerca; species Schistocerca cancellata. The sequence continues at coordinate 397,459,473 of NC_064631.1, forward strand.
CACTGAAGACCACAGTGCGGCATTCCATCTTCCAAATGGTCCTTTGATGGCACCAGTCGAGCAGTGTACGTCCCCACTGGGGCGTGAGTGGAAGATGGGCTAGAGGTGTGCATGCCCGTAGTCCCGTCTGGGTTCACAAGCCCTCTTATCTGTGCTGTGGTAGCTGTTCAATCTGCCACTGCTGCCCTTACAATACAACGATCCTGCCGGGCGTCTGTGCTGCGTGGACGTCCAGAGCCTCTTCTATGGGTGTGAAAATGTTCAAATGGCCACTGGTACGTGCATCGTCGTACAAGCGATGCAGCACGTCCATCATGTGTGGCAATTCTCGGAAATGACCATCTCCCACTCGCACAGCCATAATTTGACCTCTTTCAACTCGCTCAGTTGACTGTAGAAAACACGAGTGCATCTCCGTAACACTATTGCCTGCTTGCTTCACAAATTTGTATCACACTGAGCCTTCTGGCTGTGAACATTCCGTATTCAAATGTAGACACAGGTGGCGTTCTGGTAGTTATGCCTCTACGCTATCTGTTGACGGTCGGCGTTGAAACCATTATCAGTACGTCTGGAGGTGGAATGTGCCGTCATCGAATCAAAATCGACGTTGTCTTTCCACGTGTACTAATGTTTCTTTTCCAGCAGTGTATTTAATATTATTAAACAGATTACTTATTTATTCTTACAGACTACTTATTGTTTCTTAAAACAGAAATATCAACAGACAGCACGTTTCTTCTTTTTCTTGTAAGCAGGGTCGGTAAGGATTAACGGATTCGGTATGGCTAATTTAAGGGGTGGCAGGATGCCTTCGATTTAGCATGGTTAATTTAAGGCATGGCTAGATGCCCTTCCTCTCGCTACTCTGTAACCCCCCAGGTCCACCGTCCCCGAACCAGATATATGTACCCCAAATGACTCCGTGTAGTTTATTCATGTGAAAGTGAGCATAAGTTTGCTAAATGTTTGCGAATCGCGTAACGGAGATGGTTCAAATGGCTCTGAGCACTATGGGACTTAACTTCTCAGGTCATCAGACCCCTAGAAGTTAGAACTACTTAAACCTAACTAACCTAAAGACATCACACACATCCATGCCCGAGGCAGGATTCGAACCTGCGACCGTAGCGGTCGTGCGGTTCCAGACTGTAGCGCCTAGAACCGCTTGACCACATCGGCCGGCGCGTAACGGAGACTAACGTTGGGTACCAGTCTGGTATTCATCTAGTGGGATGTGGGAAACCGCCTAAAAACAACATCCAGGATGGCCAGCACACCCACCCTCGTTGTCAATCCGCGGTGTGGAGTCGATCCGGGATCAGTACGCTGCCCGTCACGGAAGCGGGGCTTTAACATCCACGGCTATCCAGACAAGTCAACATACAGGATGTTTAAAAAATATTTATCAGTTTTCGCAAGAGTGTATCTTCTACACGAATGAAGATAGAAATTTGGGATGAATTTCAGCTTATGCATCGAAGAAAAAAAATTATCTTGGTGCCACTTCTGTGTTACTGATCATGTGATTGCCCGTAAGGGGTCCCTTTGGTGGAGTTAGCTTGTTAGCTCGTTCACTATGCAGCGTATATCGGATAGAGATAGCACACAAACAAGAGGCAGATTACGTTCTCCATGAATTAGAACTGTGCAGTGTGATGTCAGAACATCTGTTAACAATGAGATACCTCAGAACTGGATCGGCAGTATGGGGCCAGGACATCTCGTATTACATTATACGGCTTCGAGGCAGCCGACATTATGGTATGTGTGTTTTTTTGCCGGTCGCGGTGATCTAGCGGTTCTCGGCGGTCCGTCCGGAGCCGCACGACTGCTACGGTCGCAGGTTCGAATCCTGCCTCAGGCATGGATGTGTGTGATGCCTTTAGGTTAGTTAGGTTTAAGTAGTTCTAAGTTCTAGGGGACTGATGACCATAGATGTTAAGTCCCATAGTGCTCAGAGCCATTTGAACCATTTTTTTGTGTTTTTTTAAATTTTTATATGTTGGTGAAACACTCGCTTTTCAATAACTATGGGAAGAAGCTATCATCTGGATGTTCGTCGTGTGTCCTGCAGTGAGCACGCAAAAGGTTTGTGAAAGGCAAATGAAAACTTTGATCTTCAACAACATTGTAAAAGGTATACCAAGCTTGTACGCGCATGCGCGTCAATATATGTCCTTCTAGAATCGGATAGTTCTTTTGAAGATAAAAACCTAACTAAGTTAAAATTTACCCCAAGTCCCTATCTTAATTCGTGTAGAAAGTACTGTCTTGTGAAACTGGATTAATCTTTATGAAAAACCCTGTGTTTTATATTACTTTCTACTATCCGTGACGCTGACTTCATGGGTGTCGAGTGAGAAGCTTTCTTGGCAAGATGTTTTAAGTTTGTGAGATAGTTCCTATATTTACTTTTTTTCAAGAATAAACATGTAAACAGTGAGGCCCATACAGCATGTATACTCCCACTCAGTTTTCTGCGCTAATAAGAGCTAAACTACGTCAGAACAGGCCGTGGAAGGCCCAACGGTACCGACCGGCCGTCGAGTCATCCTCAGCCCACAGGCGTCACTGGATGCGGATATGGAGGGGCATGTGGTCAGCACACCCCTCTCCTTCAAAAAATGGTTCAAATGGCTTTGAGCACTATGGGACTTAACAGCTGTGGTCATCAGTCCACTAGAACTTAGAACTACTTAAACCTAAGTAACCTAAGGACATCACACACATCCATGCCCGAGGCAGGATTCGAACCTGCGACCGTAGCAGTCGCACGGTTCCGGACTGTGCGCCTAGAACCGCGAGACCACCGCGGCCGGCTACACCCCTCTCCTTGCCGTATGTCAGTTTACGAGACCGGAGCCGCTACTTCTCAATCAAGTAGCTCCTCAGTTTGCCTCACAAGGGCTGAGTGCACCCCGCTTGCTAACAGCGCTCGGCAGACCGGATGGTCACCCATCAAAGTGCTAGCCCAGCCCGACAGCGCTTAACTTCGGTGATCTGACGGAATGCAGTGTTACCACTGCGGCAAGGCCGTTGGCATTCTGCGCTAATGATTTGTTAAAATTACTCCGTCAGGAAGATGGCAAGTGTTACCAAAAGTTGCTACGCACTTACTTTTCCAATCTCACTATAGTTTAGAGAATCTGACTGTGATAGGGCTACTTACGTATTAATATAAGTCATCAAAATTCTTTTCGATTAAGATCGACGTTAGTATAGTTCATAATACCATCTTCTTCCTTGACACAGTCTAAAGAATGAAATATTTGCTGCGATACAGTTTTGCATTGAATGAAAAGCGAGATTAGTTCGATTTAACCCGGACTACAAGATTGAAGTTGAGTAAATAGAAAATTCCTACTTATTGCAAATTGTGACCTCACTCCATTGCACTTGCACATAGTACTGCTTGCTGTCGCTCTGTGCGAACTTGGTGATAGTGTAATGGGAGGATTTGTTCTACTCCGTTGCATTACGAGTAAGCTCTGCACCGAAGGAGTTCTCGCTAAACTATCGCTAGCTGCCGTGATTTTGTAAATTACTAGGCAAGTATTTCGCTAATTAAACAGCCATTGACTGCCGTATGCTACACTCAGCCACGTTTAATACTCGTTCCTGAACTTCTCAGTATACTTTTCAGCATGCAGGTCCAGTATTCATTCCCTACGTTGTATAACGATCTCGTGAAACTTGAACGGGGCCTGTTTTATTTAACAGTCCTACTTTCACTCAGATTAATTTTATTAAGAGTTTGATATTATTCTTGTGTCATTTATGATTTTCTTCCTCGGTATCGGTAATTGACAATCGCTAATTGCAGTGATCTGAATCATCAGCGGTATCAAAAGAATAACATTATTTGGAAAAATTCGATGAATTTGCTACTGGAGGCTTCATTCTGCGTGTGGAAGTGACTTCCGGCCGCGGTGAGAGGCGGTGGCCGGGCCCTCACGCTGTAGGTGTTTGCAGGCGGCGCTTCTGTTGAAATACCCGCAGGGAGAGGAAGCGCAGACTGCTGTCGAAGAATTCTGGACTCTGGAGCGACTGTGGAGACTAGCCAAGGAACGACCACGCCAGGACTGGAGCCCACCAGATGTCGTAGAGGCTGGCTTCTTTCAAAGGGGCGCTCGGATCGCGAGCCATTAACTAGAACACACTTGCTAAACAGCAGCGGTTATTGCTGTGGGACCGACGGCGCTAAAAGCTTTTGATCTTACTGACCCACTACTTCGTCTTGCCGAGTGTAGACGCATAACCTCCGCCTTTTTATTTTTGTCAGGTGGGGCTTCGGGCTAGTTTTGCTGGAGTGTAGTTTTCGATTGGACAGACACCTTGTGACACCAGTCACTGAGCACGTTTTGCCGCCGCTGGAGTGGACAGTGATGCTATGGGCTCCAGTGTGTTAGAGACATGTTGATGGGAATCTGAGTCTGGAGGCGCAATTTTACCATTGGTGCCGCCTTAGGAAGCTTTCTGAGCGTTCGATAATGTTTTGGTTGTGGTGCAAACACAAAAGTTGCGCGGCCGGATAGAGACGCACTGCGTTCTGAGCAGGACATTTCGGACGGCCACTACCGTAGGGAGGAGTTTGATTCAGACGGCGATAACCGTAGGTCGAGATTCAAGTTTCGGACGGTACACTCCGTTGCGGTAGTTTGATGCAGGCTGAGAGAGGTTCGACGTGGAGCATTCGGCCGAGGGTCGTCTTGCTGTGTGGCAGCCGGGACTTCCACTGCAGGTCCATCTCGCGCCACTCACGTGATACTACGGCACAGCCCCGGTTCTGTTGTCTGCCAGCTCCAGATTACTGTTTTTGCTGAGATAACTTGGTGCTTTTGCGATTAGGAACTCTGGCGAGTACTAAGTTGCAGCAGGTTTCCTGTTGGATTCCGTTTCATTCAGGTTGGTCAGTTTAGTCTCAAATGGTTTTTAATCTTGAGAGGTAGCAGTCACATTTAGTTTTCACGTTATCCGTTTCTAATTTTTGGTGGAAAATATTAGGCTTTTTTGCTCTTTTTCCTTTACTTGACAACTTAATAGATACACAGAGGCAGATTTTTTTTCCACCGATTTTAAATTCTAGGGATTGATCGATGATAAGATACGGAACAGGAAAGGTCTAATAAACCTATGTCCGGCAATGTGTAGTTTCATGATAGAGACCATTCATTCACTCATACTTTGTTACAGAGACTGCTGTCTAATACGCGCTGGACCATGCAGTCACAGTTACAGTATGCATGCTTTCCTCCTAGAGTGTGGTACTGTTCCTCATGCGTCATGCCCTAGCTCTCTCTTCTGCCACAGTAATTGGTAGTGTTGTGTCCGATTCACTTCTCTTGCTGGCTCGCCGTGTAGCGGATGTCATACAGTGTTGTACACAATGGCTCCGTATTCGAATCGAGAGCTTGCCGACATGGTGTTTACTTAAGGAAAGGTAAATGACAACGGTCGGCAGGCAGCAAGGTTGTATCAGGGGACCTATACCCGCCGACAACAACCGCAGCATTCAGTATTTGCAACAGCGTTTCGCTGCTTGCCTAGGACAGGGTCATTTCAGGAAGTGGGAAATCATGAAGGACGTACCCGATATGTTCGGACACCAGACTTTGAGGAAAATGTGATTAACGATGTGGAAGACGACCGCTGCGTCAGTACCAGACAGTTGGTCCGCCAGTACAGGGTAAGACAGACGACCGTGTGGAACATTCTCCATGAGAACGGTTACTGGCTCTGAGCACTATGCGACTTAACTTCTGAGGTCATCAGTCGCGTAGAACTTAGAACTAATTAAACCTAACTAACCTAAGGACGTCACACACATCCATGCCCGAGGCAGGATTCGAACCTGCGACCGTAGCGGTCGCTCGGCTCCAGACTGTAGCGCCTAGAACCGCACGGCCACTCCGGCCGGCAAAACGATTACTACCCTTATCACTTACAGCGGGTGCAGGGCTTACTAGGGACAGACTTTGCACATAGGGAGCAGTTTTTTCACTGGTTTCTTCACCAGGCAATCACGATTCCGAAATTTATGTCATCCATCCGAGTCACAGGTGAGACCACCTTTACGCGGAGTGGTATCTTCAACTATCATAACAGTCACCTGTAGGAGAGTATGCAGTGCGCCATGATATGATGACAGCGAATCATCAGCATCGGTGCAGCCGCAATATGTGGGCCGAAGTAATTGGCAATCGCATCTTGTGACCAGTCTTCCTTCCATATCCCCTAACAGGCAGGAATTATTGGTGTTTCCTGCGGGTGACTTTGCCCCTCCTGCTGGAAGCAGTGCCATTGATGATGCGAAGGGTTATGTGGTTGCTCCATGATTGTGCTCCAGCCCACTTCGCCGTTAAAATCCGCACACATCTCAATAGCGTCTTCCCGGGCGATGAATCAGACATGGTGGTCCAGTTGCATGGCCTGCTCGTTCACTGGATCTCAACCCGTGCGATTTCTGGTTACGGGGCCATCTCAAAAAACAATCGTGTATCCAGAGCACATTCCACATATGGAAACACTGGAGCAGCATTTCATGCTGCTTTTGACACTGTTCGAATGCAGCCTGACCGATGTGAAAGTGTGAGACAGAACATGCTGCGGCGCTTACACGCATGCGTTGAGGCACATGGAAACCATTATCAACACACACTGTAACTGTGCCTGCATGGTACAACGCGTATTACATCGCAGTCTCTGTAACAATGTATGATTGAATAAATGATCTATAGCATGGAAGCCGTGCATTTACGGCATAAGTTCATTAGACTTTTTTTGTTCCGGATCCTCTCATTCATGAATCCCTAGAGTTTGTACACCGTGGAAAAAAATCACCCTGTATATATCTGGTATTCTTTTATCTTTTTTTCTTCCTTCTTTTGTCAAGGTTAGTTTGTAAGATAGGATATTTTTCCCTGGAGCAACCGTGGTAAGTTTCTGTCGAGCATCACCTGTTATCTCAGTCTATAGTTTCAGGACAAGAATAGGTAATTGGTACACGACAGTGACCATTTACCACATTGACCCCGATTCCAGAAAAGGTTTTCGGGAGGTTTCTGTAGGTTATAAGGAAAATGTCAGACTTCTTAATCCCCTTGTGATTATACCCAATTCTAAATCATCTGCTCCAGTAAGGGCTCGCCTGTTATTTGTCTAAAAAGAAGAGCAGCCTTATAATGGGCCGAAGTTCAAATATTGTACCTCATAAAGAATGGAAAGTACAAGAAAAGATAATTTCGAAATACCAGATCATCTTTTCAAATAAACCAAAATGTGATCAAAACTGCGAATTCTACAGTTTGTTTAGCCCCCAAAATACTTTTATCCTCTAATGGTCAAAGTGACCCCTTTTCACAAGAACCATTTCAGCAACATAGCAGCGCAGAGAGCTGCTCCAGGTGCGGCGATTGACAGTTCCTACATCGACAGTGGTGCAGTTACGTCCCATGTGAGTATCGAGCGAGTCCAAAAGGCCCAGAAAGCGATAAATCCACGGCACGAGCGAGAATTCTTGATTTCACACTGTAAAGAATAGGCGAATCGTATTGTTACTTCTTTCTTCATGCACATTGCGTGATGTTGCAGACTTTCCAATCAGGTTGCACGATACTATTTACTGCAAGGAGAAGGCCAAACTTCTGTTTATGACTCACAAGCGAATGGTCATACCTGTCATCGTTAACCTCATTTAAAATCCACATGTCAGGATTCATGGATAAAAAGGGAATCTAACATACGTTTTTTGATGCTTCTTTTAATTTGTGGAATGTGCTTCGAAACACAACTGTCTGGCTCCAGTTACAGTTTAAAAAAATGTATTCTGTGCATTCATTCTCGCCTCCCAGGTGATGGGGAACCAGGCGAATGTCTGTTCAGCCGAAGCCATAAGCAGAAAACACTCGTGAAGATTATGTGATGTGCTAAATGGTGTTTAAACTTTCAAACGACCATTTAAATAATGCAGACATGCTGTTAAAAGTGACTGAAACACTTTATATTCCAAGCTGTGGATCCATCGACGAAGAGAAAACTGAAGAAAGTTATAATCATGAACAAGTTTCTAGTAGTAATGCCACATTTAATAGCCGGCCGAAGTGGCCGAGCGGTTCTAGGCGCTACAGTCTGGAAACGTGCGACCGCTACGGTCGCAGGTTCGAATCCTGCCTCGGGCATGGATGTGTATGATGTCCTTAGGTTAGTTAGGTTTAAGCAGTTCTAAGTTCTAGGGGACTGATGACCTCAGAAGTTAAATCCCATAGTGCTCAGAGCCATTTGAACCATTTTTTGAACCACATTTAATAATTGTCGTTCTTCTGCGGAAGACACGACAGGGACTAAAATTACTTAAACAGACCAAGAAAAAGTGAACGAATGTGGTTAGAAACACCTACCTGTGAGTGTTGTTCAAAAGAAGCTTCGCTTTCTCTGTTCCGCACGTGGACAGTACGGGAGTTGGAACTTTAATACTGGCAACTATTTATTTACAGCTCGTACAAATAGATACGTGTTTCAAAGTTTTACTGACCTTCAAAGTAGTCACCAGCATTGTGTATAACCCGTTGCCAGCGATGTGGAAGTCGTACGATCCTCTTAGCAGTGACAGTTGTGTTTACAGTTCGAGCGGCGCTCTCTATTGTCTAGCGAATTTGTAGCAGTTCTGAAGCGAATGCCGTGAAGTGTTTCCTTCATTTTAGAACTCGAGTTGAAGTCACGAGGGCTTACGTCAGAGGAGTGCAGTAGGTGGTATAGCACTTAGCATCCCCATCAGTCAAACAAATCAGTAACAGCTTGCACTGTACGTGCTTGAGCATTGTCCTGCAAAATGATGGTCAGGTCCTGCAGAAACTGTCATCACTTCTGTCTCTATGCTGTTCATTTCTGGAACACAGCCTACGACCAGATTAGAGACAGAAGTGATGACCCTTCCTGCAGGACCTGACCATCATTTTGTAGGACAATGCTCAAGCACGTACAGTGCAAGCTGTTACTGATTTGTTTGACTGATGGGGCTGCTAAGTGCTATACCACCCACTGCACTTACCTGACTTAAGCTCTTGTAGTTCAACTCGATTTCTAAACTGAAGGAGCCGGCCGGAGTGGCCGTGCGGTTCTAGGCGCTACAGTCTGGAGCCGAGCGACCGCTACGGTCGCAGGTTCGAATCCTGCCTCGGGCATGGATGTGTGTGATGTCCTTAGGTTAGTTAGGTTTAATTAGTTCTAAGTTCTAGGCGACTGATGACCTCAGAAGTTAAGTCGCATAGTGCTCAGAGCCATTTGAACCATTTTGAACTAAACTGAAGGACACACTTCAAGGCATTCGCTTAAGAACTGCTACAAATTCGCTAAACAATAGACAGCGCCGCTCGAACTGTAAACACAACTGTCACTGCTAAGAGGATCGTACGACTTACACATCGCTGGCAACGGGTTATGCACAATGCTGGTGACTACTTTGAAGGTCAGTGAAACTTTGGAACACTTATCTATTTTGTACGAGCTGTAAATAAATAGTTGCCACTATTAAAGTTCCAACCCTTGTATAGGACTATGTGGGAAAACGAACCTGCAGAAACGTAAGAATAGATTCTATTTAATGGCGCGTCTTTCCGAACTTTTCCCAAATCCAAACAAAGGTCTTTTAGTTTCAGTGATGCGCTACTAGGCTTTAGATATTGCTTACGCTACAGACGTAAAACAATTTACATCTTCTCATAACTGGATTACTTGATTAAAAACATTCGCGTAATACTACGCGAACAAAAAATAAGAAAATCTGTATCGTTAAGCAGATCTGGAAGTGAAGTGATTCAAACTGATCGATGATTTCATTATATATGTGACTGTCCCCCCCATGAACCATGGACCTTGCTGTTGGTGGGGAGGCTTGCGTGCCTCAGCGATACAGATAGCCGTACCGTAGGTACAACCACAACGGAGGGGTATCTGTTGAGAGGCCACACAAACGTGTGGTTCCTGAAGAGGGGCAGCAGCCTTTTCAGTAGTTGCAAGGGCAACAGTCTGGATGATTGACTGATCTGGCCTTCTAACAATAACCAAAACGGCCTTGCTGTGCTGGTACTGCGAACGGCTGAAAGCAATGGGAAACTACGGCCGTAATTTTTCCCGAGGGCATGCAGCTTTACTGTATGATTAAATGATGATGGCGTCCTCTTGGGTAAAATATTCCGGAGGTAAAATAGTCCCCCATTCGGATCTCCGGGCGGGGACTACTCAGGAGGACGTCGTTATCAGGAGAAAGAAAACTGGCGTTCTACGGATCGGAGCGTGTAATGTCAGATCACTTAATCGGGCAGGTAGGTTAGAAAATTTAAAAAGGGAAATGGATAGGTTAAAGTTAGATATAGTGGGAATTAGTGAAGTTCGGTGGCAGGAGGAACAAGACTTCTGGTCAGGTGAATACAGGGTTATAAATACAAAGTCAAATAGGGGTAATGCAGGAGTAGGTTTAATAATGAATAGGGAAATAGGAATGCGGGTAAGCTACTACAAACAGCATAGTGAACGCATTATTGTGGCCAAGATAGATACGAAGCCCACACCTACTACAGTAGTACAAGTTTATATGCCAACTAGCTCTGCAGATGACGAAGAAATTGAAGAAATGTATGATGAAATAAAAGAAATTATTCAGATAGTGAAGGGAGACGAAAATTTAATAGTCATGGGTGACTGGAATTCGAGTGTAGGAAAAGGGAGAGAAGGAAACGTAGTAGGTGAATATGGATTGGGGCTAAGAAACGAAAGAGGAAGCCGCCTGGTAGAATTTTGCACAGAGCACAACTTAATCATAGCTAACACTTGGTTTAAGAATCACGATAGAAGGTTGTATACATGGAAGAACCCTGGAGATACTAAAAGGTATCAGATAGATTATATAATGGTAAGACAGAGATTTAGGAACCAGGTTTTAAATTGTAAGACATTTCTAGGGGCAGATGTGGACTCTGACCACAATCTATTGGTTATGACCTGTAGATTAAAACTGAAGAAACTGCAAAAAGGTGGGAATTTAAGGAGATGGGACCTGGATAAACTGAAAGAACCAGAGGTTGTACAGAGTTTCAGGGAGAGCATAAGGGAACAATTGACAGGAATGGGGGAAAGAAATACAGTAGAAGAAGAATGGGTAGCTTTGAGGGATGAAGTAGTGAAGGCAGCAGAGGATGAAGTAGGTAAAAAGACGAGGGCTAGTAGAAATCCTTGGGTAACAGAAGAAATATTGAATTTAATTAATGAAAGGAGAAAATATAAAAATGCGGTAAATGAAGCAGGCAAAAAGGAATACAAACGTCTCAAAAATGAGATCGACAGGAAGTGCAAAATGGCTAAGCAGGGATGGCTAGAGGACAAATGTAAGGATGTAGAGGCTTATCTCACTAGGGGTAAGATAGATACTGCCTACAGGAAAGCCCGTATCTCGTGGTCGTGCGGTAGCGTTCTCGCTTCCCACGCCCGGGTTCCCGGGTTCGATTCCCGGCGGGGTTTTCTCTGCCTCGTGATGGCTGGGTGTTGTGTGCTGTCCTTAGGTTAGTTAGGTTTAAGTAGTTCTAAGTTCTAGGGGACTTATGACCACAGCAGTTGAGTCCCATAGTGCTCAGAGCCATTTGAACCTACAGGAAAATTAAAGAGACCTTTGGAGATAAGAGAACCACTTGCATGAACATCAAGAGCTCAGATGGAAACCCAGTTCTAAGCAAAGAAGGGAAAGCAGAAAGGTGGAAGGAGTATATAGAGGGTCTATACAAGGGTGATGTACTTGAGGACAATATTATGGAAATGGAAGAGGATGTAGATGAAGATGAAATGGGAGATACGATTCTGCGTGGAGAGTTTGACAGAGCACTGAAAGACCTGAGTCGAAACAAGGCCCCCGGAGTAGACAACATTCCATTGGAACTACTGACGGCTTTGGGAGAGCCAGTCCTGACAAAACTCTACCATCTGGTGAGCAAGATGTATGAAACAGGCGAGGTACCCTCAGTCTTCAAGAAGAATATAATAATTCCAATCCCAAAGAAAGCGGGTGTTGACAGATGTGAAAATTACCGAACAATCAGTTTAATAAGCCACAGCTGCAAAATACTAACACGAATTCTCTACAGACGAATGGAAAAACTAGTAGAAGCCGACCTCGGGGAAGATCAGTTTGGATTCCGTAGAAAAATGGGAACACGTGAGGCAATACTGACCTTACGACTTATCTTAGAAGAAAGATTAAGGAAAGGCAAACCTACGTTTCTAGCATTTGTAGACTTGGAGAAGGCTTTTGACAATGTTGACTGGAACACTCTCTTTCAAATTCTAAAGGTGGCAGGGGTAAAATACAGGGAGCGAAAGGCTATTTACAATTTGTACAGAAACCAGATGGCAGTTATAAGAGTCGAGGGACATGAAAGAGAAGCAGTGGTTGGGAAGGGAGTAAGACAGGGTTGTAGCCTCTCCCCGATGTTATTCAATCTGTATATTGAGCAAGCAGTAAAGGAAACAAAAGAAAAATTCGGAGTAGGTATTAAAATCCATGGAGAAGAAATAAAAACTCTGAGGTTCGCCGATGACATTGTAATTCTGTCAGAGACAGCAAAGGACTTGGAAGAGCAGTTGAACGGAATGGACAGCGTCTTGAAAGGAGGGTATAAGATGAACATCAACAAAAGCAAAACGAGGATAATGGAATGTAGTAGAATTAAGTCGGGATATGTTGAGGGTATTAGATTAGGAAATGAGACACTTAAAATAGTAAAGGAGTTTTGCTATTTGGGGAGCAAAATAACTGATGATGGTCGAAGTAGAGAGGATATAAAATGTAGACTGGCAATGGCAAGGAAAGCGTTTCTGAAGAAGAGAAATTTGTTAACATCGAGTATAGATTTAAGTGTCAGGAAGTCATTTCTGAAAGTATTTGTATGGAGTGTAGCCATGTGTGGAAGTGAAACATGGACGGTAAATAGTTTGGACAAGAAGAGAATAGAAGCTTTCGAAATGTGGTGCTACAGAAGAATGCTGAAGATTCGATGGGTAGATCACATTACTAATGAGGAAGTATTGAATAGGATTGGGGAGAAGAGAAGTTTGTGGCACAACTTGACCAGAAGAAGAGATCGGTTGGTAGGACATGTTCTGAGGCATCAAGGGATCACCAATTTAGTATTGGAGGGCAGCGTGGAGGATAAAAATCGTAGGGGGAGACCAAGAGATGAATACACTAAGCAGATTCAGAAGGATGTAGGTTGCAGTAGGTACTGGGAGATGAAGAAACTTGCACAGGATAGAGTAGCATGGAGAGCTGCATCAAACCAGTCTCAGGACTGAAGACCACAACAACAACAATGTGACAGTAGGCTTTCCCGGTGTAAACTGTTTATGAAGGTTTCTCGGATCTCCAGGCGGGTGGTAGCGTTGATATCTCGCGACGTTTCGGGAGGTGTCATACTACCCATCTTCTAAAAGTCTTCGCCAGAAAATGGGAAGTATGACACTTCCCGAAGCGTCGCGAGATTTCAACGCTACCACCCGGCTGGAGACCCGAGAAACCTTCATAAACAGATTTCGTTATAAACACAAAGCAACCTACCATCTACAACACGCATCAATCAAATTTGGAAAAAGAAATACGAGCTAAACTTTGCTTTTGTTCGAAGAGGAATAACGTTCCGATGCGATTGCGCCAACCGCAACTGCATTCACACATTCCTAAAAAATAATACCCGTAATCAGTCTGAGTAATTCATTCTTATCTGTGCAATATGTCTGTATTCAAGTATCGAGCGGAAATTTTTGACCACGTATGAAAATATCAATGTACTACACAGAATAACTGGCGGTTGAATCATCAAAGTTTGGAAATGTGGTAAATTAAAATATTATCCTTTTTCTGTGTCACGCTCTCTTCCGTTTTGTTGGAGAAAATCCTTTTTCCTTCTAGATTCTTGGTCAGGTTATAAAAGTTCTGAATTATTATGTGCGGCATTTCGAACTCAGCTTGACAAAAAAGTTGAGATATTTTGTGACGAATGTACTGATCGTTAGACACAGAATTTTTTTCCGTCAGTGGAAAAGATCTTAAAGAATATTAACAGAGAAAATTTTCTTGGATAGAAGAGTCTAGTTTCCAGTCTAGGATCCTGGTAATGTTCTCAAGTTGTAATCAGCAGTACATTATCAACTTTCCTCTCCTTGGTTTCAGAATCAAATATACTCAGATTTATCCATAGCTATGGGCCAATTGTGGCCAAACAAGACTGTGTCTGTCTCCAACTCACTGGGCTATTAAATTTCGTCATTAACTGTATACCTATTGTGCACAAAAATATAAATTTCAGTCACTGCATCAATATTTCATATTTTTCCAATAGTTTACAAAGAATAAAATTATGACCGACGTATTTCAAACTTCGTACTTGTATTTATTCCTGTGTTTTCCTTTCCTGTTTGGTAGGAACATCATGGATAAACTGTGACTTATAATCTTCTATCCATATAGGATTATCTGAAGTTTGCTTTCAGTTTGTGATTTAGCGCTGGCCTCAGAAGCCAACAGAAGCGGTGACAGGAGAACGATGCGTCGCGTAGCGATATAATTCAGGGTTCTACACCACGCAGTTGGGAAAAGGATCAAATTTCATAGTTTTTTTTTCATTTATTTCCAGTTCCTGTATGAAGCTGAAATTTAGCATGCGGATTTTAACAGACTTTAAGTACGAGTGGGAAACTGTCAGGGCAGGTTTCGACATGACAAGCGTGACCATTCCCTTGCCAGACGGTTGCCATTTTTCAGCAAATGTCAATGTAACCGTCTCGCACATGCATTGAAAATGCGCTGACGCATGTTGTTAGGCGTTGTCGGTAGATCACGATAGCAAATATCCTTCAACGTTCCCCACAGAAAGAAATCCGGGGACGTCAGATCCGGTGAACGTGTGGGCCATGGTATGGTGCTTCGACGAGCAATCCACCTGCCATGAAATATTCTATTCAATACCGCTTCAACCGCACGCGAGCTATGTGCCGTACGTCCATCATGCTGGAAGTACATCGCCATTCTGTCATGCAGTGAAACATCTTGTAGTAACATGGTAGAACATTACGTAGGAAATCAGCATACATTGCACCATTTAGATTGCCATCGATAAAATGGGGACCAATTATCCTTCCTCCCACAATGATGCACCACACATTAACCCGCCAAGGTCGCTGATGTTCCACTTGTCGCAGCCATCGTGGATTTTCCGTCATCGTCTCGTAATTTCTATTGTGCCCAGTGGCAGAACTGTACACGACGTTCAAAGTTGTCGCCATGCAATTCCTGGTGCATAGAAATATGGTACGGGTGCAATCGATGTTGATGTATCATTCTCAACACCGACGTTTTTGAGATTCCCGATTCTCGCGCAATTTGTCTGCTACTGATGTGCGGATTAGCCGCGACAGCAGATAAAACACCTACTTGGGCATCATCATTTGTTGCAGGTCGTGGTTGACGTTTCACATGTGGCTGAGTACTTCCTGTTTCCTTAAATAACGTAACTATCCGGCGAACGGTCCGGACACTTGGATGATGTCGTCCAGGATACCGAGCAGCATACATAGCACACGCCCGTTGGGCATTTTGATCACAATAGCCATACATCAACACGATATCGACCTTTTCCGCAATTGGTAAACGGTCCATTTTAACACGGGTAATGTATCACGAAGCAAATACCGTCCGCACTGGCGGCATGTTACGTGCTACCACGTACTTGTGCGTGGCGTGCGTTGCGATTCAGTAGACAGAATGCGTCCACTTTCCTTGACTACTCATTGTCACGTTGTTTTTCCTCCAGGACAAATCGTTCAGAAAATAAAGGAAAAAATTAACATATTAACGAAACACGAAGAAACTGAGGATCTGGACGCGTTTTTCTCCCACAGATGTAGCACATGACACACCAAAGTACTAATTTCTACTAGGCAGCGCAGAGAAGACATGGAAAGAAAAATTTATTTCGTCGTAGAGTACGTGCATTCGTATAAAAACTTTTGAAGCACACGTTGCCGACAGTGGTCGAGTGTATAGATGCGTGTCACGTTAAGCCGGAGTTGTAAACACAAGGAGCGGCATGGCCCAACTAAGAATGCTGTTTACAGCGCGGACAAGCTGCCAAGTCTTGGTGCACTTTTCCCCTGGCTTATACAAGCGGACAGGAATCACTCAAAGGTTCACACTCCTCATTCTTGTGAACTGCAGCTGCATTTCCATTCTTTTACATAGCAACATGGGAAAAACTATTACGTGCTTGTAGTTCAATAACTATGTATTCGCCGCGCGGGGTAGCCGCGCGGTCAGGGGCGCCTTGTCACGGTTCGCGCGGCTGCCCCCGTCAGAGGTTCGAGCCCTCCGGTGGTGCATGGGTGTGTGTGTGTGTTGTCCTTAGCGTAGATTAGTTTAAGTTAGGTTAAGTAGTGTGTAAGCCTAGGGGACCGACGACCCTAGCAGTTTGGTCACATAGGAACTTACCACAAATTAAATTAAACCTATGATTAAATTGTTTCCTCATTTGTGACTCACTCTGAATCTGCTGGTGAGCGAGAAAGGAAGTCTTCGCAATCGTAATGTGTATCGGTGCTTAAGCTGCTTGTGTGGTTAGAACTGAACAAGGACTGTCCCAAAAGGTAAATACATAGAATTAGAATTGTTTCATTCAGAAAAGTGACTACACAATAAAGTGATATTCAATGACATACACTTTGTAACGTCACTATACATCTGCAAGCAAGCACAGGTGACTGGTTGTCATCATACTCTAATCCACACGTGAAACACATTCCTGCGTCCCCACGCATTCGAAATTGTTTCCGCTCTCCAAATGAGTGGAAAAAACGTTTAACAGTAAAACAGCTACATGGCTACTGCTTCCAGACAGTTCTGTCTGGAAAATTGGACACAAAAATCAAAATCATACTAACGCACTTGTTGTCTTTGCCAACTTGAAAGGAAAGTGCTTACAATACGAGCAAAGCAGTCACCTTGCGCAGAAATGTCACCGGCAGTATCACTGGAGTCTCCAACTGGTTCCTGCTCTCCGGCAGACGAGTCTTCTCGAACGGCGCCCACCTGCAAGCAGACGGAAATCACAATGCGACTGCGTTATATTGTGAAGTTGCTGCTGTCATTGTACGTGATTGCAAGGTGAGCTTCGTTCTGTGATACATAAGGAGGAAAAGCAAATGCAAATTACCCATTTACGATGGTACTATGGTAAGCACAAATAAACTAGATGAAAGCATTGTGTCTGTTCTTTCGGACATGTCTGAAAGGACAACCACCAGGCGGAATCTGCAACTGTGATACATCGTATGTAAATTGAAGGTGGAGTGGGGAGGGGTGGGGGGGGGGCAGGAGAAAGGAAAGGGAAGGAATTACTGACATCAGCTGCATAGGGGCATTATGGGGAATCAGTGGCGACGAGTGAAAATGTGTGCTGACCCAGGATCTCCTGTTTACTAGACAGGTGCGTTAACTACTGCGCCATCTGGGACACAGTGTTACCGCAACTGTAAGAACTGTTTTCATGCCTCACACGTGACCCACGTACCCACCAGACGCCACCTAGCCACAGTCCCTGTCCATTTCCTTCATGCTCGCTACTCTGAGATTCCCGCAGGAAGTTGGATGTACAGTCGTGGACAAAACGAGCGAGACCCCTCGCGTTTTCTTTATGCTGATCCACACAGCTTTAAAGTTTGCTACACAGCATAACAGGCAAGGCGACGAAGTGCTACCAACATACTACGAACGGGCAAAATAACACGTAAATATAAGATATAAATGAAAGAAGAAACTAATTAGTATGAACTGTACTAATAAAAATTAATTTCAGTTATCGAGATAACATAACTGTTTTAGTAAGACAAAGTACCCCAGATCGTTACGAATTAGCAAAATATTATGCGCATTCGGCCGAGATACGGTCTGTGTCAATGTTCAGACCAGTCATACTGGTTTACCGTTGCTGACCTACCATGAAAATGTGGAAATTTAGCAATGCATGAAGATTCATAACGAGATTCAGCTAAAAATCATTCAGTGTCACACTTAAGTCCATTCAATTATTCACTGTAGCGGAAAAAATAGGCAGAACAAGTATGAAATTCTACAAGAGTTTCATATTGACATCCACAGGGCGCTTGTACAGAATAAAGGTAGCAATAAAACGTATTGGAGGCGCGAGAATTTCTTAAAATTGCTTTACTGGTAGTCTATCTGCCTCCATCGAGATTAGAACCTAAAACAAACCAGACCTTTTTGCGTCTAAGGATTCAGTTGAAGAGGTGGCTCAGCTGCTAAAAGGTATCTACACTATAGCAACAGCGCATTGAAAACTTTGACCGTCGTTTTCTCAGAAGCAGTCGAGTGTTTGCAGATTAGCCGAGACACGTGTTCGCTTATTTTTGTCCCCTCTTTCACTGAGCGAAGCTTCAGCAACGTCGGGGTATGACACTTGGTGGGGCCCCTCGTAAGTGGCGTGCGTTGCGATTCAGTAGACAGAATGCGTCCACTTTCCTTGACTACTCATTGACACGTTTGGAAACTTTCGTTCTAGTAGTGGCAGTTTGCATTAGAAGGGCTGGTTTTCCTGATAATGCTCCTAATTTACGTAACGGTGTAGTAGACCTGCTGCAACGACTTGAACCGGAAATGTTTGTTTATTTGAATAGTCCGCTTCATAGTTGCCATATTTCGCTATAATATTGTATTTTGTTTCAAAACGGCAAGTTTAGACGACCACCGCAACTTGGTGACATCAGTAACAATTTAATACTTTGAAACAGTTACGTGTGGTGTACGAGGAGTGTACTCTGTTGAATGAGTAATGCATTAAACACAGAAGCTGCGTCCAGTAACAATAATTAGCTTTCTGTTACATGACAAAACACAAGTCGAAATACTGTCTATTAATCTCAGTACCCAGTAAAACTTAAACTGGAATGATCGCAAACGTACTTTTGTGGGGAAGGCAAACAAAAGACTGCGTTTTATTGGCCGCACGCTAAGAATACCCAACAGGTCTAGTGAATCTGCCTACACTACGTTTGTCCGTCCACTGCTATAGTTTTTCCGCGCGATATAGGATCCTTGATAGACGTTTGACGGTGCACGCCAAAAACGTCCAAGGAAGGGTAGCACGATTTGCAATGTCACGAAATAGGGGAGAGAGAGTCCCAGATTTGATAAGCGAGTTGGGGTGACATTCATGAAAACAAAAGCGTTTTTCGTTGCCGCGAGATCTTTGCACGACATTTCAATCACCAACATGTGTTCTGAATGCCAAAACATTATTTCCCCGGGAACTTACACAGGAAGAAATGACCATAGTGATAATGTAATTCAGAGTTAGTAAGAAAAGATTTAAGTGGTCCTTTTTCCCGCACGCTATTAAAGAGTGCGACGGCAGAGAAATAGTCCGAAGGTGGTTCGATGAACCCTCTGCCAGGCACATAAGTCTGGATTGCAAAGAAATCCTGTAGATGTAACAACGAAATTATGTTGTAACTGCGACATGTGAGTTACATTTGATTTGAACATCGAAGTTGTTTGCTGTTTATTTATTTTTTGTTCATTATTTTCAGCCACAGACAAACACCTAGGTGCGTTAAATTGACACTGAAATAAAGTGTCATGCATGGACCAATAACAATAAATTAATTACTACTTGTTGTGGTACTGCAGTATCTGCCAGCGTCTTCAGAAGTGGATATTGCAAACGACGTTCCTAGGGTGTTTATAAGTGGATATTGCAGACGACTTCGAACAAATTTGAATGTAGCTTCGTAAAAGTTCCGTTATCAAAAGATCTGAGTTGCTGGCGAATAAAATTTATCCTCACTAGACAGTATATATCATCATTATACATTGGGTGAAAAGGGTTTTGCCGGGTGCGGTGGCCGAGCGGTTCTAGGCGCTACAGTCACGAACCTCGCGGCTGCTTCAGTCGCAGGTTGGAATCCTACCTCGGGCATGGATGTATGTGATGTCCTTAGGTTAGGTAGGTTTAAGTAGTTCTAGGTCTAGGGGACTGATGGCCTAAGCAGTTGGTCGCATAGTTCTTAGAGCCATTTTCTGACCTTTCGCGTAAATTTTCATTACATAAACGGCCGTACCTTTAGATTGCGTTGACATAGAAGCTCACTTTTTTACACCACCAAGGGACCGTATACCGCAGGGAGTGCGAAACATTTACGCTTATTATGTCTACCCGTACTCGAAATAAACGGATTTTAAGCGTTGGGTAGACAAGCAGGCGGTCAAGAAAGTGAGGCATTTTCTTTTTTTACCGATTTATGTGACGAAATCCTAACAACAAAAATAGCTACGACAGTTACTGAAGATGAGGGTCGCATAAATAATTCCCGCTACTCTTTATTGAAATGTTCCAAAAAATGGTTCAAATGGCTCTGAGCACTATGGGACTTAACGTCTGAGGTAATCAGTCCCCTAGAACATAGAACTACTTAAACCTAACTAACCTAAGGACATCACATACATCCATGCCCGAGGCAGGATTCGAACCTGCGGCCGTAGCGGTCACGCGGTTCCAGACTATAGCGCCTAGAACCGCTCGGCCACCCCGGCCGGCGAAATGTTGTAGTTACAGTCGATACATCAGCATATTAATCGTAGCTACACTTTCGATCCAAATCATGTTTGCAGGAACGCAAATAAAATCCATTTGCCTATACATGTGGTAATTCAGATCCCAGTATTAATGCCACCGCGTTTTAGAAGTGCGATCATTCCCATTGTTAGCTAGCTTAAGAAACACTTCGGCTTATGAGCGGTTTCTGGCCGTGGCGAGTCTAATGGAAGTCTAATGGAGAATTTGAAACATTGTAGAATACCATGTCCGTTATAATTATCCGGGCTGTTATGCCGTGGTCGGTTGATGAATTCTGTGGTGATTCCCAACGTTTCGTCTCCGACTGCGGGAGACATCTTCAAGGGGGTCCGTAGCTCGATGGAAGGTCAATACACACACTGGCTCGCTACTGCCTGCCGCTAAATTCCGTGTCCGCGCGCCCCCGCGCCGCGGCGTGACGTCACGTGTTTTGAAAACGTCAGTGCAATTGGCCGCTGTCCGTCGCCGTCGATCGCCGTTGCCATCACCCAGTAGTGGACGAGTGGTACACATCTTCTTTAACACCGGCATCCATATAACGTTTAATTTGACGCCCTCCTCCTTTCGGTTGAAATTATTTGGGTGTTTAGCGATTTCGATTGGCTCCCTGTAGAGCCTTTCGTAATATCCGCTCGTGGCCGCTAGTACTTGCGTCTCCTCGAAACGAATATTGTGGTGCCCTGGCTGGAAAGCATGCTCCGCAACAGCTGATCGTTCCGATTCTCCTCTTCTACAATTTCCCTTGTGCTCTTTCCGGCCGTGAAAGTCTACATTTTAGTATTGTAGAATACGTTTGGCAGCTATGTCGCGGTTTATTTCCGGGGGTGGTGCAGAATTATCCTACTAAATTTACTCGCTAATAACAGTATTTTGTTATTTCGATAAACATCCCGAAAGATTGTCACATAAGCGGTGACATAATGGTGGAAAATTCATGTTTTTGAGTCCAGAAAGCTCTATGCAACAAAAACTGCTAATCATTTTGCCATTTTCATAGCGAAATTGCCGGCTTGTTTATGTCTGCGGTTATAACAGACGGCTGTTTACCTGGGTTGTCTGCTAGCGTAGTGAAAGGTGTTTGGTACTGCAAGGGAAGTCTGGTTTGTTTTCGGTTTTAATCTCGATGGAGGCAGATAGACTATCAGTAAGGCAATTTTAAGAAATTCTCGCGCCCCCAATACGTTTTATTGCTAACTTTATTCTGTACCAGCGCCCTGTGGATGTCAATATGAAACTCTTGTAGAATTTCATATTTGTTGCTGTGCTGCCTACTTTTTCCGCTTCAGTGAATAATTGAATGGACTTAAGTGTGACAATGAATGATTTTTAGCTGAATCCCGTTATGAATCTTCATGCATTGCTAAATTTCCACACTTTCATGGTAGGTCAGCAACGGTAATCCAGTACGACTGGTCTGAACGTTGACACAGACCGTTTCGCGGCCGAATGCGCATAATATTTTCCTAATTCGTAACGATCTGGGGTACTTTGTTTTACTAAAACAGTTGTGTTATCTTGATAAGCTGAAATTAATTTTTATTAGTACAGTTCATACTAATTAGCGTTTCTTCTTTCATTTATATCTTATATTTACGTGTTGTCTTTAACACACTAATCAGCATTAATATAGTTTTACACATGATTGTAAACAGCCTGACAAAGTTCGGATAGTTTTTCAATTTCACGCCTGTTGGTAGTACGTTGGTAGCACTTCGTCGCCTTGCCTGTTATGCTGTGTAGCAGACTTCAAAGCTGTGCGGAGCAGCATAACGAAAAGGCGAGGGGTCTCGCTCGTTTTGTCCACGACTGTACTTGTGCATTCGCACCGAATGTGATGGATCCATTGCCCATCTAGGTGAGTCAGTTGTATGGATGTGTAGTATCTGTTCTTCCTGAGTGTGTGGTGTCTGTTCTTAGTGCACTTTTCCTGTGGCTTACACAGGCGGACAGGGACCACTCTAGCGTTCACACTCCTCATCTTCTGAACTGCAGTTGCATTTCCATTCATTGACATAGCAACATGGAAAAAACAGTTATGTGCTTGTGGCTCAGTAACTGTGTACTGAATCTTTTCCCCATTTGTGATTCACTCTGAATCTGCTGGCGAACGAGAGCAGGAAGTATTCACTATCGTAATGTGTCTTAGTGCTTAAGCTAGCTATGTGGCTAGGACTGAACAAGAACTCTCTCCAATTTTTTTTCCTTTAGTGTAATTTCATTACCCCGCCCCTATGGGCAGGGGAGGGCTGGCAGCAGCACAGTCCACCGCTCTTCAGCCAAATGGCTTTAAGGGGCTCCGGAACGCCCTATACTTGCAATGTTAAATTAACGCTTATAAATTACATCTTTCCTCACTAAGTATTTGAGGTAGGAAGTTGAACTTTTTACAGATTATTTATTGGAATATGGGCTACAACTTAACACAGGGATTTTACAAAATTTTAGTTCAGTTATTAAAGATGATTTTTTTTTCAATTGTAATGAAAATTCACAACATTTTTTTGCAATTTTTTATTTATATATTCAAAAATATACAGTTTTTTGGAAAAAGGCTGTGTTAAATTATGCAGAAGGTAGTGTGTAACATTTACTGAAAGTTTGAAACAAATATGTTTGGAAGATCCTTAGAAAACATGTAATTAGTATAAGAAAATAAAAGTTTTGGGAATCGAGCGACAAAGATTGGATTAACTTTTTAGTGCATTCCAGGTCCATAGGATGGATTATCTTAATCCTCTGCAAACTCCTCCTCCAGCTTCCTCTTGTTCCTCCTCCTGTTTACTCTTGCTTGTATTTCTAGACTCTTTACAGCCCTGTCTGCAGCCCGAAGGCGTTCCTTGTCTAAAGCAAGCATCGCTCGTACCATGTTAGAACCTATCTTCATTCCCATATTTCTAAATACCTTGCACCTTACAATGTTGCCATCATTGAAAGTCGCAACAGCATCATACACACCAAAGTGGAGTGTTTCTATTCCAACAAATACAGTCTTGGGGATTCTCGACCATATAACACTATTTACACTTTCATTGGGGTTTTGAGTTTTTCCGTGAATACACTTTTTCAACAGTTCAGGTGCTGCTAAGTGTCTGAAAATAGGTTAGCCACAACACATACTTTATCTCACATCACTAAAATGTACCTGATGAACACGGACGTTAATAATAACACCATTTGACAGCAGTTTAACAGCGCCACAGTGGGTCACGCCCATGTAGAACACATTTCAAAAAAAATTTAAAAATAGTTGTAGTCTTCGGAATTGAATAAATTATATATCTATTAAAAGGTAATAGTCTGCAGATTCAGAAAACGCAAAAAAGTAAAAATTGAACTTTTCATGATTCTGAGCCTTTCCGGAGCCCCTTAACAATACAAGTGGAACTCTTACATAAAAAAAACGGGGGTAAAAAGGGGGATTTAAAATACAGTAAAAGGGGACATTCGGGGACAATTAAAAAGTCAACATAAAGTTAAAAGAACACAGCCAGCAATTCGTTGCGTACTTAAATCACTGGAATGAAACCCAAGTAAAAGTCAGCCACAGCATAAAATTCACACAGAGCGAGACACTTAAAAAACAAAACCACTAGAAACGACGAAACACCCACAAACAATAAAAAAAACACTTGTAGGGACCTGCTGAGGGACTGGAGGTCGAAGAGGAGGGAAAAAGAGAGGGGAATGGGGGGGGCGGAGGGAAGAGGAAAAAGGGGGGGGGGGCAGGGGGCGCACCAAGAGGCAGGAGATGAAGAGGGAAGGCAAGGCAGGAAAGAGTGCAGAGACACTGAAGGGGAGCGTGGGAGAGGGAGGGGGTTGACTCTCTTCAAAGATTAATACACATAAATTATACTTGGTTTATTCATAAAAGTGACTGCACAAGAAAGTCATATTCAATGAGAGTCACGTCGTAACGTCACTATACATCTGCAAGCAAGCACAGGTGACAAGCATTATTCTTTGTCACCACACATTCATGCAGTTGATTCGCCTAGATGGGGATTGGAGCCCACCTTCTTCAGTGCGGATAAAAAAGTACGTCTGATCTCCTGCGCAAGTCTCAGAGTAGCGAGAATGGAGGGAACGGACAGGGAATGTGGATAGGTGGCGCTCGTTGGGAATGTGAGTCGGCAGTTGGGCGTGCCGAGATAGTCCGCGCAGTGCCGATAACACTTCGTCCCAGATGGCGCAGTGTTTAATCCACCTGCCCAGTAAGCAAGAGATCCCAGTTTCAAATCCCGGTCTTGCATACATTTTCATTCGTCACCACTGACATCCAGTAATTCCTTTCCTTTCCTTTCTGCTACCCTCCTTCCCTACACCTTCAGTTTACACATAGGCATCAACGATCTGAATGGCAGTCGTCCTGATTGCTATTCATGCAACAAAGCTTTCGTTTAGGTTTTCTAGCCACTTGGCAGTATATTCTGTGTGGCTAATCTAACTTGATATCATAGGATAACCATAGGGAACACTGTCCCATATGGCGAACGACGTAGATTTAAACTAATATTACGATGTTGCAAACATCAGAAATCACGTCATTAGTAACGGGACACTCCTTAACACATGTAAACTCAATTTTCTTTAATTAGTAATATTTCAAACATGTTTCCACTCTGATTAGGATTTCTTGAAGTATCTGAGATAGATAAAATCTGTAATTCTATCACATAATTCCTTCAGGACGGTTAGTCAAAATGAGTTCTTCTGTGAATAAGAAATTTTGCAAGAATATCTGTACTTCCGTAATTCTTCGACAATTCGATATATTCTTAGTGTAAAGGATCTGACACTTAACAGCACCGTTTCGGTTCCATCATTTGCAGTCCAGAGGGTAAGAAAATTCTTCGAAAGAATGAAGTATGCCTATTCGGAACTGACTTCACCACAAAAGACGCATAAGATGAAAAAAAAAAACTAATATGATTGTTTCTGTCTTTGATTTCATTCTCAGCGCCTTTTAGGCCCATTTAATCAACGTAATTTAAGAATTACTCTTACACTGAACTAACATAATAACAAACAAGACGTAAAATATTTGGGTAATGTCCAGTCGTAAGGAAAGAGAAGAGGCAGCTTGCAATAAAGAAACTAAAAGTGCTTAGTTCAGTGAATTTACCTGCAGTGTGTTCGTAAATCGTGGGACTTTACAGCGAGGTGGCAAAAATGATCGGATACCTCCTAATATCGTGTCTGATCTCATTTAGTCCGGCGTTGTGCGGGAACTCGAGGTGCGATGGACTCAACAGCTCGTTGGAAGTTCCCTGCAGAAATATTGAGCCATACTGCCTCTATAGCCGTCCGTAATTGAGAAAGCGTTGCCGGTGCAGGATTTTGTGCACGAATTGACCTCTCTATTATGTCCCATATATCGGTGGGATTCATGACAGGCGATCTAGGTGACCAAATCATTCGCTCGAATTGTGCAGAATGTTCTTCAAACCAATCATGAGTTGTGGCCGAGCGGTTCTAGACGCTTCAGTCCGGAACCACGCTGCTGCTACGGTCACTGGTTCGAATCCTGCCTCGGGTATGGATGTGTCTGATGTCCTTAGGTCAGTTAGGTTTAAGTAGTTCTAAGTGTAGGGGACTGATGACCTCAGATGTTAAGTCCCATAGTTCTTAGAGCCATCTGAACCATTTGAACCAATCATGAATAACTACGGTCCAGTGACGTGACACCTCTGTTTGGGAATGGCTGAAAATGGTCTCCCAAGTAACCAAACATAACTATTTCCATTCAGTCCATTCCATATAACATCAGCCCACAGCGCTAAGGAACCACCATCATCTTGCACAGCGACTTGTTGACAACTTGGGTCTACTGCTACGTTGTGTCTGTGCAACACTTGAACCTTACCATCAGCTCTCATCAACTGATACGTTTGCGAGTACCGGAGATGCTCTGCGGGCGAAGTCGTGCTTTTAGTAAAGGCACTCACATCGGTCATCAGCTGCCATAGCCCATTGACGCACAATTTCGCCGCGTTGTCCTAATGGTTATGTTCGTTGCACGTCCCACATTGATTTATGCTGTTATTTCACGTAGTGTTGCTTCTCTCTTAGCACTGACAACTCTACGAAAATACCGCTGCTTTCGTCCGTTAAGTGAGAGCCGTCAGCCACTGTATTGTCCGTGGTGAGAGACAATGCCTGTAAATTAGTGTTCTCGGCTCACTCTTGATACTGTGGATCTCGGAATATTGAATTCCCTAACGAATTCCGAAACAGTATGTCCCAAGCTTCTAGTTCCAACTACCTTTCCGCGTTCAGTGTCTGCTAATTCTCGTCGTACGGCCATAATCACGTCGGAAACGTTTTCACATGTATCAGCTGAGTACAAAAGACAACTCCGCCTTTTATACCTTGTGTAACCGATACTACCACCATTTGTATATGTGCGTATCGCTATCCCGTGACATTTCTCATCTCAGTTTAGCCAGCACACATGTTCTACTCACTATGAGTATCTTCAAATATCGGATTTGTGTACTTTCAAAAAAATGGTTCAAATGGCTCTGAGCACTATGCGACTTAACTTCTGAGGTCATCAGTCGCCTAGAACTCAGAACTAATTAAACCTAACTAACTTAAGGACATCACACATATCCATGCCCGAGGCAGAATTCGAACCTGTGACCGTAGCGGTCGCTCGGCTCCAGACTGTAGCGCCTAGAACCGCACGGCTACTCCGGCCGGCTTGTGTACTTTGTAGAAATATATTGCAACAATTAATACGCTGACATATTTCGTATTCTGTCTGTTTCATAGGATTAGGAATTTTACCAAGATCGATATCTAAATAAAAAGCAGAAAACTACTACTGACCCAACATTTCCATAAATTACGTTACAAGAATGGTCCCGAGTCATGATAATGTTACTTAATACGTAAAGACCTACATTCGGATTTTAGTGAATCAGACGATTGCTCTCACATCATTCCATACCCAGCAAAACGTCACTCCCGGCGGCCTCTCTAGACTCATCGGAGCGTAAACTATCTCTTAATGTTAACAACAGGAATTTATTACAATGACAGAAGTATCTGAGACAACCAATACCCGTGATTCTACTACACAATTCGTCCATTAAGCTTCTCAAAAATAAAATTAAATGTGAATAAGAAATTTTGTAGAACTAGTTGGACTGCCAGAGTTCTACTATAAGTCTATATTTTCTTGCTCCAAAGGGTAATGATCTGCTTAAATCGTCGTTCGCACGGCGAGTGGTTTTACATAATCTGCTTAATGAATTAACACTTTAGAAAAACCGCTATTAACGGTATCAAGCGCTTTATGAAAACCTCACAATCCACTGCTCATTAACCGCAGAATCGACTACTCAGTAAACGGTTTTTGCAAGTAGCTTTTGGAAGCCGTGCTTCGTCCCGTCTTTGCTCGATCGGGAAGATCTTGCCTGTTTTCCGGTCGATAAAGTGGGACAAGGTTATCAATACTAATTTCTCTGTGTTCATAATTCCATGAAGATCTATGTGCTGATCGAAAGTAGCCTATCGCCCTTGATAGCTAGAAAAAATAGGTGGTAAATATACTGAACAGGAGGTAGTTGTGCTCAAGCTTGGACTTTAAATGAGTAGACAAAATCTTTTGTTCGGCGTCTAGATTCAAACCCAGCACCCGTAGTCAGTCTTAACTAAGAATGGTCATCCATTACATACGGAATTTTACACCATCAGTGATATCGGCGTATGTTTGAACCTGAAAATATCACTTACTGAAAGCCTTCGTTACTGACCAAGACTCCCCGGCACAGCATATATCATAGTCGCCGACTAATCAAATATCAGACTTCTCGCTTGCATCAACGTGTTAGAAAGTCTGAACACGAAGCTGTACAGCAAACCGGGATTCTTGACCAGCCTCTATTGCGTTTTTTAACTAATCCTACACAGATGTTAAATATAGTTTTATTTGCAAGTTACAATGTGTGTACATATTTAAACTCGAAATGACATGACGTAATAGTTTGTGCAGGACGGAAATCCGAACCCAAAACTAACCCGATTATTAATTAAGCAGGATTAGATGTTGTGTATCTGATTTTTTTTACACCAGAAGCGAGTCATTCGAACCTGGAATGACAAAACGAAAAATTTTATGTCTGATCAGGATTTAAACCCCGTACCTGTCGTCTTTGTTAACTACGCAGCCTTTACCTATCGAATTATTTTTCCCCTTTAGCTAATAGAACTTGAAGTAAGTGATGAAAATTTCTGTCTGATTGGAAATCGAAACCAGCACATATTCTCATTTTGGTCTACACACGAGGAAACTGTAAAAATAGAAATCTTTTTCAGCAAGAGTTGGCTGTGCGCAAATTTAACTTGCAAAGACATTATGACAATTTGCGTGCCAGACCGGGATTCGAACCGAGATACGCCCCCTTCGCAGCGACGGTGAGGAGTTGGGAATTTTAGTGAAAACAACAGCCGGCCGGAGTGGCCGTGCAGTTCTAGGCGCTACAGTCTGGAGCCGAGCGACCGCTACGGTCGCAGGTTCGAATTCTGCCTCGGGCATGGATGTGTGAAATGTCCTTAGGTTAGTTAGGTTTAATTAGTTTTAGGTTCTAGGCGACTGATGACCTCAGAAGTTAAGTCGCATAGTGCTCAGAGCCACTTTTTTGAAAACAACAAAATAATGGAACTATCGGCTCGGGAAGGGCAAATTCCGTGGTAAGCGGCATCCCAGTCAGGTACCAAAATTACCACATCTCATGTTAAAAATGAAATAAAAAATTACTGCTCTGTGACGATTCGTTCATAAGATAAAACAAACTTTATCGTTTAATCAGCGCTTATTCGTGACGTAGTTTTATTTGCCGCCACTATTGCTAACAGCCGAACACCGAGTTTTGTTACGGGCATTCCTAACAACTGTGCAGCCTGGCACTTTTCTTTGTTTTCGTTTTTTCGGTTTTTTTTTTTGACATTACGAAATTTGAAAGTCTATTGCTGCCTGTTGAAAATGGTCGCCTGAGGTAGTAATCGATCTTGAAATTTCATCACAACAAGGAAACACCAACCTATCAAATTGCTGCAGACCATGCGTGGTGTATTCAATATTTCACCGTATCAGAAAAGTCCCATGACTCCCTGAATGTCGATTCCTGCTTCTTCGATACATTTTACTTCTTGGATCTATCGCATCATTGTTCGAACTACCACCATTACTCTCTACGTACTTTCGACATGCACAGTACCTACTCACATACAACAGTTCCTTGCAGTTTCACTGACACTTCCATTACATTTTGTGTCATACCGAATAAACCCACGGAAACCGTTTCATATTAGCTTTTTAACTGCCAATGGTTGCATGCTTTCTGACAGTGGCATTAAAAACCGCTTACAAATTAAAGGCGATGAAGAAAAATCGGTTATCTATTAAACAGTTAGTATTCAGTGGGTTGTCAATTTCCACTCACTGCTTTCGACACGGAAACTGCTGGCGTCTCTTGTCAGCGCGATGTAAACACGCTTCTTGCCGTCGTACCTCCGATGATCATTATACGTATCGGAGAGAAGCTCTAGAAGTAGTTGCTTCAAATCTGGTAAATTATTCCATAATTTCCTTAAGTACGAAATACTTCTGAAGGTAATATCAGGTATCTCCAGTAATTCGTAGATTTCATTAAACTAAATTAATTTGTAAAGGTATTACTTTATAACAGAAATTGAGTTGAATTAATTCATCATCATGCTCTTAGTAACGACATTTGGAAAATGCTAAAACTGTTGGTTTCGCATACGGGAGAACAACGGTTCAAACCCGCATCCGGCCATCCTGATTTAAGTTTTCCGTGATTTCCCTAAATCGCTGCAGGTAAATGCCGGGATGGTTCCTTTGAAAGGGCACGGCCAACTTCCTTCCCCATTTCTTCTGTCCCCCCCCCCCCCCCAGGGGGTCCACAACTCTTCTGTGGATACGTTCGTGGCGAGCACGGGGCCCCGAGCTATTGCAGCCTTCCTTCTTTCCAGGGCTGCATTTTCTTCCCCTTCCCCTCCTTTCCCCTCCTTGCTCCTTCCCCCTCACCCTCTCCTCTCCCTCTCTTTGTGTCCTTGCTTATGTTGGCCCCCACTATCCTCCTGGTTCTGTTGGTTTTACAATTTGGCTTTCTTGCGTAATTGCCTCCTCCATTTGGCACTCCCTGGTCCCACTCTGTGGTTTGACCTCCATTACTAAATTTCTCTTCCATAGTGTGAGCCATTTGGTGAAGAGCACCTTATCTAGTGTCTCCGATGTGTGCCCTCTTAGTTCATTCCACCTTTTCTTTCACGTCGTTGTCTGATGCTAGGGTACATAGCCAGCACAGTAGCCAGCCCGTGTGGTGGGGTCGCTATGTGCCCTTTTGGTTGAGCCCCCTGAATACACAACAACCACACTTCTGATACCTGAGCTGTGACATCCTCATGCCAGCCTTCGAGTGGTTGCTCGTCACCCTGGAGCATCGGAACTCCCAGTAATGGCCACCATGCCGGACGACCCTTGCTGTGGCTGGGTGGCGCCCGTGAGGAGAGCCCCTGATCGGAGTGGGTGGTATCAGGGCAGAAACTATGCAAATGAAATGCATACGGGTCGAGAACTCTGGCCGTTCTTCTGCGGCCGTCTCTCTGCATGGAACTGATTCTTCTAGTGCTGCTTCTCCTGCCCGTTCGGCCTTCCCTTCCATGGCTACCCCCTGGGAAGAGGGTCAGGCCCTTCGGCTAGAGGCGAAATCTTTCCCCCGCTATCTGGTTTGCACCAGGACTGATGGGGATACTTTCATCAATACCAAACCTTTATTCTTTGTGGAACACATTGAATACAAGTTTGGCGAAGTGGACTCCCTGAAGAGATGCGGTCGGGTTCGTTGCTGATCAAAACTGCTTCAGCTGCCCAGTCTGCAGCCCTTCGTGCCTCTACCCATCTTGGCACAATTCCTGTGTCCATTACCCCCCACCAGTCTCTCAATATGGTTCAAGGTGTGATTTTTCACAGGGACCTCATCCTTCAAACTGATGAGGAACTTCGGGACAATCTCGGACAGCGGGGTGTTCACTTTGTTCGGCGTGTTCAGAAGGGTCCTAGGGACAATAGCATTGATACTGGTGCCTTTATCCTGGCCTTTGAAGGGGATACCCCCCTGAGAAAGTAAAGATTATGGTTTATCGATGTGATGTGAAGCCATACATCCCTCCTCCTATGAGGTGTTTTTAAGTGCTTGCGTTTTGGACACATGTCTTCCCACAGTTCACAGACCCCCTCTGTGGTGACTGTGGACGTCCACTCCATGAGGGGAGTCCCTGTGTTCCCCCTCCTGTGTGTGTTAATTGTCATGGCAATCATTCTCCACGTTCACCAGATTGCCCAGTATATAAGAAGGAAAAGAAGTTACAGGAGTATAAGTCCCTTGATCGTTTACCCTACACAGAGGCTCATAAGAAGTATACACGTCTTCACCCTGTGTCCATGACGTCTAGTTATGCTTTAGTTACATCTTCACCCCTTCCCCCCCCTTCCTTACCCCAATTCCGGACCCCTCTCCTCCCCCCCCTCCCCTGCGGCTCCCACACCTTCTCCTCTGGGCTCTGCTCCCCCTATCCAGCTGGAAAAGTGTCCCACTCCTTCGGCGTCTGCCGGTCAAGGGCGCCCCTCCCGGGATGCCCCTTCCCAGCACCTTCCAGGCCAAAGGTCTGCTGCCACGCGAAAACCGCGAGAGCCGTGGTCTGTTGGCGCCCAGGTCGCCCAATCTCTTTCTGTTCCCGATGTTGCTGCAGCTGGCTCCTTTATGCCACACAGCACAGAAGAAACATAAGTCCCGGGACAAAGAGCCTCTGATGTCACCAGAGGTCCCATCCCTGGCTTCACCACCAGATTCTGGCTTGTCGTTCATGGATGTCGCCCCCTCCTTGTCGGTGATGGGTGGTGACCCAGTGGTATGACTGGCTTTAGCCTGTTCAACCCCCATTTAAATCATCATTCTGTGGTTATCCAATGGAACTGTAGTGGATACTACTGTTACCTTCTGGAATTGAAATCCCTTATTTCGTATTACTCTGCAGCTTGTGTGGTTCTACAGGAATCTCATTTTACTGATGATCACTCACCGACCATCTGTGGGTTCTGTGTTTTCTGTCGAAATCGGGTCAGACCCCTGCGGGCTTCTGGTAGCGTTTGTACGTTGGTCCGTACAGACATTGCTAGCACGTGGATTCCTCTTCAAACTACATTGGAAGCAGTTGCTGTTAGGGTCCACCTGGACTCTGAGGTCATGGTTTATCTCCCTCCTGACAGGACTCTTACACCTGCTGCCTTAAATGCCCTTCTTCAGCAACTTCCTCCTCCCTTCCTGCTTCTCAGGGATTTTAAGGCTCATCATCCCTTGTGGGGCAGTGCATTTCCATCTAGACGAGGTCTTCTCTTAGATCAGTTTATTACAGACCACAACTTGTGCCTCTTTAATGATGGCTCCCTTACTCATTTCAGTGCCGGTCATGGTACCTTTTCTGCCATTGATCTTTCTCTTTCTTCTCCCTCTCTTCTCCCTCTCTCCTCCCTTCATTACACTGGTCGCCACACGACGACCTTTGTGATAGTGACCATTTCCCGTTGATTCTCTCTCTCCCTTCCCACTCCCCGATGGACAGGTTACCTCGTTGATCTTTCCAACGCGCCGATTGGCCTCTATACACTGCACAGGTCGTGTTTCCTCCCTCTTTGTCGGGTTGTATTGATGACGTCGTACGTGACGTGTCTGTCGCGATTGTTCGCGCTGCTAGCCTTGCTGTACCGCGCTCTCTTGAACCATTTCGTCGCCGGCAAGTCCCGTGGTGGAGTACGGCCATTGCCATTGCCATCCGCGATCGCCGTCGAGCTTTGCAACACCCATCCGTGGCCAGCCTTATTACCTTTAAGCGCCTTCGCGCTAAAGCCCGTTATTTAATCAAACAGAGCAAACGGATATGTTGGGAACGATTTGTTTCTTCCCTCGGTTCTACTGTCCCTATGTCATGGGTATGGGCTACACTTCGCTCTCTCCAAGGTTGCCATCGGCAGTCCACCCTCCCAGGCCTTCACCTCCCAGATGGCCTTTGCACGGACCTGTTGATTCTCGCGGAACATCTTGCGACCCATTTTGCAATGGTATCAGCATCAGCCTCCTATCCGGCTGCTTTCCTTCACCGGAAACAGCGAGCCGAAGCTTCCACCTTATGTTTTACCCCTTGTCAGTCAGAATCTTGCAATGAACCTTTTACTGAACGGGAATTTCTTTCCGCACTTTCTTCTTCTCATGATACGGCCCCTGGCCCAGACTCCATTCATAACCAACTGCTTCAACATCTCAGTGCTCCACAACGGCAACATCTTCTCCGGGTGTTTAACCATATCTGGCTCCAGGGTGACTTCCCTTCTCAGTGGAGGGATAGTATCGTGGTTCCTGTCCTTAATCCTGGTAAGAACCCCCTATTTGTTGACAGCTATCGGCCAATTAGTCTGACCAATGTTGTTTGCAAGTTACTTGAACAGATGGTAGCCCGTTGGCTCAATTGGGTCCTCGAATCTTGGAATCTCTTGTCCCCTTACCGGTGTGGCTTCCGAGAGGGACGGTCTCTGATCGATCATTTACTTCGCTTGGAATCCACAGTTCCACAGGCTTTTTCCTGGCACTGCCATTTGGTTGCAGTATTTTTTGACCTACGCAGGGCCTATGACATGGCCTGGCGCCATCACATCTTAATTACCCTTCATCAGTGGGGTCTTCGGTTATCCGCCAGTTCCTGTTCCATCGGTCATTCAGGGTTCGGGTTGGTTCTGTTTTTAGTTCTCCACAGACCCAGGAGACGGGCATCCCACAGGGCTCTGTCTTGAATGTACTTCTTTTCCTCATTGCTATCGATGGACTTGTGGCCTCTGCCGGTCCTTTGGTCGCCCTGCTGTGTATGTGGATGATTTCTGCATTTGGGTTAGTTCCTCTTCGATGGCCTCCGCAGAGCGGCAGCTCCAGGGAGCTATACGGCGTGCCTCTGCATGGACCCTCTCATACGGGTTTCAATTCTCTCCTTTAAACTCGCGGGTGGTCCACTTCTGTCGCCGTACTACGATCCACCCTGATCCAGAGCTCCATCTCGATGCACAACGATTGCCTGTGGTCCCACAGTTTCGTTTCCTGGGTCTTCTATTAGACAACAAGTTCACTTGGCTGCCCTGTATCAGACTTCTGAAGGAAGGATGTTTTCGTAGACTCAATGTCCTTCGCTTCCTTGCCCACTCCTCTTGGGGTGCAGACCGCTCCCTCCTTCTCCGTCTTTATCATGCTCTAGTTCTGTCTCACTTGGACAATGGTTGCCAAGTTTATGGTTCGGCTGCTCCTTCCCCACTGCACATACTGGATCCAGTCCACCATTGTGGTATCCGTTTGGCCACTGGTGCCTTCCCTACTAGCCCTGTTGATAGTCTCCTGGTTGAAGCTGGGATCCCCCCCCCCCCGTTTCTGTTCGGCGGTCCCAGCTTCTGGTGTCTTATGCACTCGCTGTCCGTTCCTCTCCCACTCATCCTTCCTATTCTATACTGTTCCAAGACCATGGACGTCGCCCACCTGATTCCCGCCCTCCGGCGGGTTTACCGGTTGGGCTCCGCCTTGCGTCTCTTTGCCGTGATTTTCAGCTTCCTTCTTTGTCCTGTCTTCCTCGCTCCCTCCCCTCCACCCCCCCCCCCCTCCCATTGGTTAGTTCCTCAACCTCGAATTCGGATGGATCTCCGCCGAGGTCCGAAAGATTCCATCCCCCCAGTGGTGTTCCGTTCCTTTTTCCGCCGAATTTTATGGGAGTTTCGGGATGCTGTTGTTTTTTACACTGATGGCTCTAAATCTGCTGATCATGTGGGGTATGCCTTCACGTCATCTGTTGGAACGGAAAATCATCTGCTGCCACCTACATGTGGGGTGTTTACTGCGGAATTGATGGCAATTTCCCAGGCCCTTACCTTTATTAAGAGTCCCAACACAACCGCGTTTTGTTATGTACGGACTCAATGAGTGGCCTTCTGGTTATTGACCGGTGTTTTTCGCGCCATCCCTTGGTCTCTGCCATCCATGACCATCTCGCTGATATTCACCGTGCTGCTTGTTCCGTTGACTTCCTTTGGGTCCCTGGGCATATGGGTATCCCAGGTAATGAGCTCGCTGATCGTTTGGCTGGGGGAGCAGTCACTTACCCCCCGTTTTCTGTAACCCCTCCTGCAGCGGATTTACGGCTTCACATCAAATCCCACTTCGCACAATCATGGGCCAACTCTTGGGAGGCTACTTCCCTGTCTAATAAACTTCGAGCGATTAAGGTGACACCAGGTCCGTGGTGTTCTTCCTTTCGCCTCTCCCGAAAGGACTCAATCACACTGTGTCGTCTCCGCATTGGCCATACCAGGCTGACCCATGGTATTCTTTTGCGTGATCAGCCACCCCTACTTTGTGGTTGTGGAGCCTTCCAGTCAGTAGCCCACATTTTGGTTGAATGCCCCCTTCTTTTGGCTCTGCTTGCGAAGTGCAGACTCCCCCGCGCTTTACCTTTGATGTTGGCTGACGATTCCCGGATGGTCGACCTGGTTCTCGGTTTCCTCCGGGAAAGTGGTTTTTATACTCAGTTTTAAGGTTTTTAATCTCTCTTTGGTGTTGGGGCAGGGCGGTGAGTGTTGGGGTGTCTCCCACTGTAAGCCATGTTTGGAGATTTCCGACTCCCCTCCCTGACTGAGATCCTCTTTTCTTCCCCTTTTACTCTGTTTTTATCATTTTTTAAGGATTAGTTAGTCTCCTTTTCCCATACGTACTTCTACATTCTAGCGGTTGCACCTTTTAAGTCGCAGATGGCTCTGCTGCTTCAGAAGTGGGATATTTCCTGCCTCTAGTATAGCGTTGGGTCCACTCTCTTGCTGACTTACCTCATTTTGTTTTTACCATTGAGAACATGGCTGCTCTTTTACATTTTTTAGCCTTTTGCCTTTTATTGTTCTGACTTTTCTGAGATGTCACACTATCGGAATGGACCACATTTGAAACAAAGGACTGATGACGTTGCTGTTTGGTCCCTTACACCCCAACCAACCAACCAAACATTTCTTCCGTAATCTGATGGGACCGATGACCTCGCTGTTTGGTCCCCTCCCCCAAATCAACCGACCAGCCAAGACTATCGGAAGACGCAAAGTCAAATCGCCAAAGATGTTAATGTCAGCTGTTAAATGTCACTGGTAATTCCTGGCAGATAAAATGTTCAAACTGCTCGACATCAGTAATTTCATGTACTATAAGAAGGAAAATATCGACAAGCTTTATCCATTTTTATGTAACTAAACTCAGCTTTTCACGCCGTTCAACGTCAAAAACTCAGGAGATAAAAAACATTCACCACTGTCACAAGGCTGTAGAGAGCTCTGCGGTCTCTCGAATTAGTGAAAATATTGCAGAATTTTGATGTAATTAGTTTCCACTTCAATTATGTAGGAAAATATTGCACAAATATACACTTCGTATCCGACTCACAAGGGGAGGCCACGGCGTTTGGAACGCGGATTTACTGCAAACTTCGTACACTCGTAGTACTCCATTAGGACAACAAAATGTGTAAGCAATAGCGCGTACTTCTCAAGCGTTATTGAGAAAATCCCAGATAACTTCGGTCGTCAAATATATACACCTGTGCGTGGCCACTTTTACTACGAAGCACCGGCAGCCGAGTGGTTTTCGATCCCCAGATATTCTCCAACGAGCTCGATATGTCAGTATATATATCGCATCCCGAATTCCCCACGTAGCACAAGTTCTACCTTTCCCGCTTACTGTGGCACGTCGCATGTTGGCAGCGATGGCTTCTTTCGTCAGCTCTGGACTGTTGTTCAAAGTTAACTATGCAACCCTTACTCTTCCCCGTGAACGAGGTGGGAAAGGTCTGTTTCACGTGCCGGATACAGCTCGCGCCCTATTTGTCAACTCCCAGATGACGGTATAGACACGTTGCCCAACGAGCCTCACTGGTCTCCTCCTGTCGGCATTTACGCCGGTCTCACTGTCAGCCCCAGTGATGATCTCGGATGTTCCGGACCAGTTCCATTATATAAGATACTTCTTTCTTGAACTCAGTTATCTAAGCCTCACCTTACCAAGACAGCTTTTACTCAAGACAAAGGCAGTATACAATGTCCTCCAATTAGGTCGTCCACCTAACCCGATTGAACAAAAGTTCCCCCAGGTTGACTGGCGTCATTTATGGCGCGCGGTGTTCGCCTATTACCTTGACATGAATGTTCAGTCTGTCTGGTACCTAACTGTCAGTGGTAAGCAAATCAACCAATCTCACCTTCATCGTATCCACCTCGCCCAATCACCACTATGTTCCGCGTGTGGAGTGCCAGACAATGACGAACATCGGTTTGTTTGCGAATCGGTGGCGGAGATTTGGCAATTGATTCGTCGTATTGTGGCTTTTCTAACGTGGGACATTCCGGATCGGATTAACCCCTTTCATTATTATTTCCGGAACGTAACTATTTTCCTCGGACAAAGACCAATGCTGTGAATTGGATTCGCGGACATGCCATTCACTACCTATTTGGACAAACTGTAGACTCTGTACTCGATTTTTGGACATACCTCAATGACCGTCATTATGTCGTTGTCCGTCACCCAAAATACAGACAATTTTCTCGAACTTCCTTGGAAGTGCTTTCCACGACCCGCCTCGCAGCTGGAATGT
The DNA here is from genome assembly GCF_023864275.1 of Schistocerca cancellata. Lineage (NCBI taxonomy): Eukaryota > Metazoa > Arthropoda > Insecta > Orthoptera > Acrididae > Schistocerca > Schistocerca cancellata. The sequence continues at coordinate 397,497,905 of NC_064631.1, forward strand.
GTTAAGCCAAGAGAGAAGAAGGTTTCCTGTTTGAACCAATGAACATTTCTGAACAATTGAACGGAACACATCAATTTCGAGAAGGCGTGACTCAACATACTACCAGTGGAGCGCAGAAGGCCTCTGATCAATTACACAAAGAAAAACGATCTACAAAAATAATAATAAAAAAAAGCCACGTAATCGCTGGGTCGCTGGATCGAGTCCCACTAGTCAGTTTTTTTTATTTTTAACACGGGCATTTTCTTTACTATTTATATTACAATTGGATGTGATGGGAAAAATACGTGTAATCGGATGGCCTTTTATTAAATTTACAGTGTTATTTGGCAGCCTACAAATTTTTATTATCACAAATAATGTAATATTCATAACTACCGACTAGTGAACGACCAAACGCATAAAGTGATACTGAAAATGTATGCTTGTCCGTGTCTTAAAAATTGTTCGTATTTAATCTAAAGAGGACGAGAAATTGCTTCTCGTGAAGACGCTATTAAAATACACTCGATACTGCATGACCAATGATCAGCGCCGATATTTAAGGAAATGCTCCGTTATGCATGGTTTGCTTCCAAATTGTCGGCTGAAAGAGAGGTTTCTGAAAATGTTAACGAGGTTTGTTTTTCCACGGGAAACCTCAAAAGACCTTGCGTGTGCGGAAACATGGCATTTATTCAATGCAGCTGATGCCGTTTAACTTTTTTTCATGTTTTTACGAAAAATACCATCCCGCAACTTGTAATCGTAATGTCGAAAACCATGATTAATTGTACATCTTTCGAAAGTCGTCTGTGCCGGTCAAAACTTGGAGGTAACAAGTCGTTTCGGGCTCCTTCCAGCTATAAGGTATATCTCAAATCACGGACAAGCATACATTTTCAGTATCACTTCATGCGTTTGGCCGTTTACTAGTCGGTAGTTATGAATATTTTATTATTTGTGATAATAAAAATTTGTAAACTGCCAAATAACATTGTAAATTTAATAAAAGACCATTCGATTACACGTGTTTTTCCCATTACATCAACTGTAATATAAATAGTAAAGAAAATGACTGTGTTAGAAATTAAAAAAAAAAACCTGACGAGCGGGACTCGATCCAGCGACCCAGCGATTACGGGGCTTGAACGCTAACCACTTTTTTTTTTTTTTTAATCTCATTTTGTTCGCTGTTGTTCGTTGCATCTGCTCGAGGCGGACGTCGTAAGACATCCGTTTAAGTTCGTTGTTGATCCATGAACTCAGTTCTTTTTTATTACAGAGGGCAGGAAACGCTGATCCACTCGGCTGCCGGCGCTTCCTAGTACAAACGGCCACGCACAGGTATATATTTGACGATCGAAATTGTCTTGCGATTTTCTCAATAACGCTTGAGAAGTACGCGCTACTGCTTACACATTTGGTTGCCCTAGTGGAGTACTACGAGTGTACGAAGTTTGCAGTAAATCCGCGTGCCCTCCCCTTGTCAGTAACTTAGACGTCAACAAAATCATTTTAACTCGTTTCGGTAATATGACTTTGTGGGACTGTGCTATGCAATGTTCGTTCTCGTTGTAAAATATGTAACTTACTTATTGGATGCTGTAACTACACTATAATACTGATTTAGTGTGACTGGAATTGTTACGGATGGCCGGATGGTCGAATTTAAATGTACAATGACTTCTGTCTGTGTCTTCCTGACCTAAGCAGGCTTCACCACGGTTGGTCATAGACGACCTGAGTATTTATGTTGGTTCTGTTTTTCTCTTCATGTTGCCAGACATGAAGAAGGTCTTTTTATGTATGTTAAAATGGTTATTTATGTTAATTTATTTTTAATTAAAAACCATCACAATTATAGGCTTCATGGTAGATAATAGCTCAAATGGTTCAAATGGCTCTGAGCACTCTGGGACTCAATGTCTTAGGTCATAAGTCCCCTAGAACTTAGAACTACTTAAACCTAACTAACCTAAGGACATCACACACACCCATGCCCGAGGCAGGATTCGAACCTGCGACCGTAGCAGTCCCGCGGTTCCGGACTGCAGCGCCAGAACCGCTAGACCACCGCGGCCGGCGGTAGATAATGGTGAAGGTTCTTCGTAGTCAAGCGGAACGTTGGAGATTATCAAAATCTGGTTATTCAGTCTACATTAACGCAGCAGTAAGAACGCTACTTCTAGTTTCTCTAGTGAATTACATTCTGATTCCTTCCTGACAGATTAAAAAACAAAGAGATGGGAGGCAAAATGACTTTAGTTTGTGAGTGAGATTTGAACTGGCAGATTAGGCAGCCTACACATCAGGAAGTGATAATGGTACCAGCCGTGTTTACGCCCACAGTGATAATTCACAAAGCAAAAAATGAGATTAGTTGTAGCTACTGCGTGGAACGATCTTCCTCGACTCAAAATCTTAAATTTACTAACTCGGTCTCTCACTTTAAGAGAAAATCACTCAGAGTATTAAATGAAAATGTCGAGAAAAGTACCTAGTGAATTTAGAAGGATAATTCTGTGCCGCTTCATGAAGTAACTTAACATTACAGACTTCCCAAACACATTCTGTGATACTGTCAAATCTCAATTATCCTAGCAGCAGGAAGAACAGGTTTCCACAGTTGGCATGTCTCTGTAAAGGGCTCACATATGCAGAGAACCGTTTGCGCTTAAAAGACGTGGCGAAGGCTGGGATAATTATTCCAATTGCCCTCATCTTCCATAAACGTCATAATTTCACAAGCTGCTACATGACCGCGAATAAAACAATGACCCGAGCATAAAATAAATTTCCTTTACTTTACGTCTATGGTCACAAATTTTTTGTCGACAGACTACCAGTTTCGGTCTATGATGACCACCTTCAGATCTGTTTCATGAAAACATGTCCTAACTTACTGCACCCATAGTGATATCGTCAAATGTTGAACACAAAGTCAGCATAGGCTTCGTCAAATATATATAAATAACAGCAAATGCGAGAGTTATCTTGTTAGCAGTACTGATCTTAGACGTAAAGGAAATTTAACTTCATAATTGTTTATTTTCTGTCTCGAGCGAAGTGCAAACTGAAAAGCTCATTCAACAGATGCGATTCACTTTTTTTGGAGCATCTCCAGTGATTATAGTGTAAACTTTGCAAGTTGGTAGCGCATTCTTTGATCATTATAGACGTGTAAGGTTGTCATTGGCTGGCATTTGCACTACCCTCAAAACAGAGAAACACAGATGAAAAGAAAACTACACAGCACTGACTGCAAAACACGAACATCCAACAGAAAAATATTTTAAGTTATAAGATCTGTTGTTTGCTTACCTTAGCGAAAGCGAGATCCTCCGATTGTGACCCCTGTTCGCCACTCGTGTCCTTTGAGAAACTATTCGTTATCTGGGAGTACTCGCCGATTCCTTCTCTCTGTAAGAAAAAAAAAAGTAGACGTAGGTGAAACATACCTAAGAGGTCTGTGTACTGAGTCAAGGAAGAGCCAAACCAGCTACAATATTGTTTGCTGGAAATGGAATCGACATCTTTCACAATGCCAACTGTCTGCTTGGGAACGTCATCGTCAGACAACCGTCAGTCTTTTCTGAAATCTATGTAACTAGTGTTTCATAGATTTTAGCTATACAAAAGAAGTGGAGATGTCCAAAAAAGACACCGAGTATTACTTCGTAATAAAAGAAAACACGTTTAGCAAATACATGGCATTATCGTGAACACAAGTGTAGGTAAGTGAGTGTGTGTGTCTTTATACTTGTGAGCGTATGTGTATACTTGTGAGTACCTTCATTAACTGCCTGATCTGCAGAATGATAGGACCAGGTCTGTGTGCATACCTTGCTGAAGGACAGCTCCTGTTGTTGTGGCTGCACCCCATCTCCCGTGTCTTTCGAAACGCCGCTCAGCATTTGGGGGTCAACGCCAACGCCTTCATTCTATTAAAAAGATAAAAACGGTAGAAATGCTAGTAAGAGATTAGGAAGCACTTGAACACTCTATACTGGTAAAAAAATAGGCAGTTTTGGATTGCAGTGCATTTGCAATAAAAATCATTCATTTCTATCTGTAAATACACAAAAGGGAAATACCATGAAAACGTAGTTGGATGTCAATAAACTTCTTCAACGTACACACCCTCTTCTTGCGGTAATTCTCCCAATATCAGCTTTCTTAAAGCACCGATACAGATATTCGTTGTGCCTTCTTTCCCATCTTTCAGTTTCTGCATTGTATACTGGGCCACAAATTTTCCCTAAAATCTTCCTCTCAAACCCACGAATGCGCTCTTCCATTGTCCGTGACTTGCCCACGTCTCACAACCATAAAATACCACCGGTCACACCAGTGACATTGTATAGCTGTATTTTGCTTTCTTGGGATACCATGTGTGATATGTATTGGTGGTTTAAACTGTAGTACACCCGGTTCGCACTTATTATTCTTTGTCGAATTTCCTTTTCTATCTCACTTTTGTTCGTCAATATTGCCTCCAGATACATGAATTTTTCAACTTTTTTCAGAACTGTGACCGTCTATAATACTGGCGTGCATATCATTTTGCCAACGAGAGACTACTATATGCTTTGTTTTTTCATCTTTGACCAGTAAACCTAGTTTGCTCGCTTCTAGCATTAATCAAGAGGTATCTACTGTCACCTCATTCAGAGTTTCGCCCACAATCACCAAATTATCTGCAAATGCAAGGATCATAGCACTTCCAACCATCTCCATCACCTTATTAAGGCCAACTGTCATGTCTCACCTCTTCCAGCGTTATGTTGAACAGACCTGGTGAGAGAGGATCGCCCTCTCTCAACCCATTTTTAACTGAGAAGGGTGCTGACAAATGATCTACAAAGCGTACTTGGCAACTTGATCCGCTGTAACAAACTGCAATCAGTCTAATGTAACTCACTGGTATGCTGAACTCCTGCACTATCTTCCAGAGGGCAGCCCAATTAATGCTGTCGTATGGCTACTGGAAGTCAATTAATATAAGGTGTAGGCTACAATGGGCAGACATGTTCTACCAGCAGAGGGCACTCCCCCTAACAGAGTATTTCTACACCAGCCAACTGGTAGACGCCCAAGTGGTCGTCCGCGAACGAGGTTGAGAGACAAGACCTCAGTGACTCTGGAAGAAGCAGATCCAACAGCCAGCACTGAAGATGCCCTAGACAGAAGTATATAGGCAAACATATGTAATAAATTTCTGTGATACTGCAACTATTTTCTCATGATTCATGAACGTGATGTGTTAATCATTTCATTATGTTCTATGTATGTGTAGCAATTGTATATTTTTGTCTTCTGTCATGGGCCTAAATAGCTTGTGTATGTGCAATAAAAGCCGGCCTGTGTGGCCGAGCGATTCTAGGCGCTTCAGTGTGGAACCGCGCGACCGCTACGGTAGCACGTTCGAATCCTGCCTCGGGCATGGATGTGTGTGATGTCCTTAAGTTAGTCAGGTTTAAGAACGACCAGGGCCTAGACTTCACGACAACCAACATCTTGCACCACACAGCTGTCTTCACCTGAGTATGCGAGAAACTGTCTACAAGGGCACTGAAGTGCGAACTGCACTGAACAGCAGAACATCTGGGGGGGCTGCCACGCCGCCACCAGCCCAGCAAGAGGCCTGGCGCATTGACCGGTGGCAGCGACATCACCACCTGCTGACGAGGCGTCGCCACTTTTTTGCGTCACACGCCATCACCTGACTGCATGAGACACCCTGAGTCATTTTATAACTCTGTTAACTCTGCCTCAGAAACAAATGTTATTTCAGATATTATTGTGTCACTGGCCCCTCTGGGTGTATACCGGATCGCTCACCCACACTCCCCGCCTGGCCTCCTGTACACAGTGCAACTGCAGCTCTCCAGGTCGCAACAACACATCTGCGGTACCGGCTTGGACATCAGCTCCATCCCAGTGCCAGTGTCAGGATATCAAGGTCAAATTAAAACAGTTATGAGTCAGTTCTCTGAGGAGAGGGTACAACAGATTTATGAGACCCTATCCAACTGAATCAATGCACGCAACCAGATCGGAGGGGGCGCAACGTCATGCTGATACGTGGGTTCATTCTGCCAAGTTCTTTGCACTTTTGACTCAGTTTTGTAATCACTGAAAAAACATCACATACATGTCAACCCATGAGGCTCATTTCGTAGCCTTTTCCTCTTCTGGATGTTTTCCTTTTTTTCTCAAGCAGGGTTAATATTTAAGAGCTGCATCTGAAATAAACTAATATTCGCAACTGCAGCACGTATGTGACATGAACTGCAGATTAGGCACGTAACAGTATAAAACTGTTATGTCTTTAGGAATTTTTTTGGTGTCTGTCTATGTGATCCCCGTGATCTCTATACTACCTGGATGATCTCTCAGCGTTGAACTTCAGACTGCCTACAGATTCCCGTTGGGTACACAGTTCGCCATATCGTAATTAGACAAGACGTTCACGAGCAATGATATGTGTATAAAGATTATTTACTTATTTCTGCTTTGAGCCTTACGTCATTTACTATAATGATATCCAAATCTGGTAACCATCTGCTCTGCAAAATATAGAAGCACCTTCTTAATTATAAGACACCCACATAACCAGAATAATTTCTTCCTTCATATGAACTACTAATTTATCATCTTTCTTGTCAATTTATTGCTGCAAATGGCAACAGAAAATATTTTCGTTCCAGAAATATTTCATGTGGTTTGTATTTTTACTGTGTTTACTCCTAAGGTATTTCACAGTATTCCCGAACTCAGGTGTCTTTTATCTTTCACATTCCTCTTGTCAAAACTGACCATTAGCAACTCTGTATTGGTCTCACCATCAGCTAAAACTGTGGACAGCCTCCTAATTAGATCTACCCATGTCCTCTTATCAGAAAATAAAATGTGTTGCATTAAAATACGGCTTAATGCAATCCGTACGAGAAGCGCAAATCTGCGGATTAAATAAACGTTTGCAACGGGTAATAACCTATATGAGGTGGATGAGCACTATTTCAACCCATCTCAGTGACCCTAAGGATGGATGCCAGCGACTGGGCAAAACTTTTGACCATCTAAATCATGTGATTTCCTACTTCCAGTTAGTCATACTTTAATTGATGTGTGAATGTCACTCAACTTCTGGATAATAGACCGCAGGGAATCGTGCATTCTTCAGTTCTGAGACACCAACAAGCCCCGTTGTCTTTTATATCATCTGGCTTGTTTTCCCTGATTCCCACGTGGTTTTTAGGTAGACTGGGCTTGAAGAAATCAGTGCAGTTGAGGAATTTCCTGTCTCAGTCACAGTTCATCTTTTGCAGTGGCTTCAGGATCACATACAGCTAGCTGTGCACATAATGCCGTTGTGTCATTAAGAAGACAGTATCTGAAGACATAATCAGGGAAAATGACGGTACCGTAACGACCTTATAATATACTTTCTTGTTTAACTATTTCACATTGTGGCAGGTTAAGTTTCAGTTGTTAGTATTTGTACGGCATATACACTTGCAGAGAAATAAAACGAATTCCGAAAGCAAGAGACCCACACGAATGAAGCCTTGTTCCCAAATTGTGCAAGTTGTATTCAGTGTATGATCGCAGTGATAGCATCATACACAAAAGGACAGATTGTCAGTATATAATACTGCTTCCTCAGTCCTGCAACTATCTTAAAAGTGTCACAAGTGATCTTCGGAGGCGCACCGTTTTACTTTCAATTGTCGTGACTCCTTCAATGGATACTTCCGGTCAAGAGATTTCTTTTTATTCGTGTAGAAATAAATTACATCGCATAATAATTACTATTACAAGCAAATGAAAGAAAAATTATCAAGACAAACTGCTGTTCCCCAAAATCTTGCACCCTCAACTCTGCTCAGAGTCACAAGCGGAAGAGTTTTATCTATGCAAGAAGCAAGGCATAGCAGACAATCTAGTAGGTGTTACGTGTCCTGTGATTCTCAGCACTCACAGTTGGTAGTATCCACAGGGAAGGGTCATTTCTGGAGATTACTAGTGGATATCGCAACTCCAGAACGAAGATGGTTGAGTGCCTTTCACATGATCCAATTCCGTCCATGCCTTGATGGGAAGGGTTTCCGACGGGAGAGGCCAGATAGTGTTAATCTCGAGTCAAAAAATACACAATTTTTTCCTCACTGTAGCTGATGTTGTTTGAAAAATTGAAGTAACCTTGAGGAAACTTCTTCTGGACATCAGCCTTGAGGTCGCCAGAACGTGCGCAAAATGGTTCAAATGGCTCTGAGCACTAAGGGACTTAACTTCTGAGGTCATCAGTCCCCTAGCACTTAGAACTACTTAAACCTAACTAACCTAAGGACGTCACACACATCCATGCCCGAGGCAGGATTCGAACCTGCGACCGTAGCGGTCGAGCGGTTCCTGACTGTAGCGCCTAGAACCGCTCGGCCACACTGGCCGGCCTCGTGCGCACATAATGCATGGTTTTCCTGGTGATCTTTATTTGTTCTCTCCGCACTGGCAGCTACCTCACGATGAATTTCTGATGGCGCTATGCCTGCGAACTGGTAGAGTTTTACAAGCGTCGTAGGTTTCAGGAAACCTGTACTATGTCTACATGTCTCATTTAGTGCCCTGTCAAGTATGTTTGCACGGGTAGATTTGTACCAGACTGGCCATGTATCCTCTGCTGCACTGTCTCATGTTTGTGGGTTTGTGGGATTAAAGGGACCAGACTGCTATGGTCATCGATCACTGTCTCATGTTGCTGGTGCTGTCCTTCTCAGGGTTTGTGGTCGAGAACCTCATATACTACCACTGATCTCGAAACTTCCTGGCAGATTAAAACTGTGTGCCGGACCGAGACTCGAACTCGGGACCTTTGCCATTCGCGGGCAAGTGCTCTACCAACTGAGCTACGCAAGCACGAACACGCCCCGTCCTCACAGCTTTACTTCTGCCAGTATCTCGCTAAGAATATTATTTCTAGCTTCCTCCTTCATTTTCGTACTTTCAGAGTGCTGATTGCACATCAGACTACGAGCTACTGTGACTCCCAGATATTTTGAATGGGTCATATTCATCCCTTCCCATGTGATGTTGAGTTTTGCGATGTGTGTGATTGAGCTTAAGATGATACGCACAAAGATGAGTTTTAACTGGTTTTGAACGAAGTGATTGTCAGAGTAACAGACACACTAGACTCCTTCAATGCTTGTCCGCAGCTCGTGGTCGTGCGGCAGCGTTCTCGCTTCCCGCGCCCGGGTTCCCGGATTCGATTCCCGGCGGGGTCAGGGATTTTCTCTGCCTCGTGATGACTGGGTGTTGTGTGATGTCCTTAGGTTAGTTAGGTTTAAGTAGTTCTAAGTTCTAGGGGACTGATGACCATAGATGTTAAGTCCCATAGTGCTCAGAGCCATTTTTTGAAAATAATGCCCACCCACACACGAGGAGAGTTTGCAAACCCTACCTTGGCCAGCAGGTCACCAGAGCTCTCCCTAGTTGAGCACTTTTGGAGAATTACGGGCAGGGCCCTCTAACCATTTCGGATTTTGACGATATATCGCGCCAACTGGACGCAAATTGCCACGATCTCTGATGAGGACATGCAAAAACTCATGCCTAGCCGATTAACGGTTTGCGCAAGGGCCAAACGAATTATTGACTTGCTCAATTTGTGAAGCTCTTTCTCCTAAATAAATGATTAACTTTTCTGAAAGTATAATCATTTGTTTGCCTGTACACGTACATCAATGTACTGATTTCTGTGCCATTCGGATAATTCCTTCGTGGTCCGTCATTTTCTTACATTTTGTCTTTTTTAAATTGTACGTCTGAAGCACAACATTGTATGGCAATGATTCATCCATTGTGGTAAAACTGGAACACTAGAGAATGTTAGCGTTTGAGATGCCGTGCTTCTGTCACGTGGGCTTCAACTTCTTCAGTATCTTCAAAAGATTTCACTTGATTCGCTAATGCCAGGTCATCAGCATAAAGGAAACTGCTTGTGTTTGTAGGAAGTGTTTGTCATTCGTACAGATGTTAAGTAACATTGGTGAAACAACGCTTCGGTCAAGCAGATGAAACCAGATGTGTCCTTATTGTGTTCCATGCATGCGCAATGAGAGACAGGTGTAACTGCTGTGGTCACATGAACACCTCGAGAATTAATAACATGACCTAATTATTATATTTCCGTCTGGAAAAAGACACATTTTTCTTTATTAGACTTGAGTCTGGATTCAGACAAAACTTGAAATAAAGTGTTTAAGTAGGCAAGTTGTTTCGCCGTGCGGCCAGCAACTACAAAATCGTCCAGGTAATTTGTACATTACATTACAGAAGCAATCAGCTGTTCTAGGTAGCGTTGGATAATGACAGGCTCTGATGCGCTACCTAAAGGCAAACGAAGGAACTTGAAATGTCCTAAATGTGTACTGATGACAAACACATTTTGCGAAGAATCATCAAGAGCAACCTGAAAGTAGGCATCGCGAAGATCAGTTTTTCACAAACAGCGACCTGCACCTAAGCGATTCATAGTTCATCAGGGCGAGGCAATGGGTAACTATCTGGGGATTGCCGGTGGCCTTGAAATTAGCACAAATGCTAATTTCACCCGATGGTTTGCGAACATAAACTACTAGGGAAGACCACTGACTTGCAGAGATTGGTGCGATTGTCCCACCTTCAGCGCCAGTTTTGTAAACTCTCGGCGCCAGTTTTGTAAAGGCTTCGTCGCTACTCTTGGTGAGACAAAGTTGCCACTGTTATTACGGTAGCCAGAGTTTATGAGTTCGTAAAACGGCTTCTGGTACAGTGCACCACTAAGACAATTTCTCCCTGCCACTATTACACAGCTATGCCCCCGGGTCAGGTTACAGAATAGGAGAACGAAGATTCTACAACACTCCAACAAATTAGTAACAAAGTCACACAAATGAGTTTAGGGTTTACTTATCTTCGTGACTTGTCGAATAATGAAGTCTACAACAATGTGTGTAACAAACACAAATAAAGCCCTCGATGGCTAAGTGCAAATAATCGTAGGTAAACTTCACAATACATGTTGTTGTTGTTGTGGTCTTCAGTCCTGAGACTGGTTTGATGCAGCTCTCCATGCTACTCTATCCTGTGCAAGCTTCTTCATCTCCCAGTACCTACTGCAGCTTACATCCTTCTGAATCTGCTTAGTGTATTTATCTCTTGGTCTCCCTCTACGATTTTAACCCTCCACGCTGCCCTCCAATACTAAATTGCTGATCGCTTGATGCCTCAGAACATGTCCTACCAACGGATCCCTCCTTATGGTCAAGTTGTGCCACAAACTCCTCTTCTCCCCAATTCTATTCAATACCTCCTCATTAGTTATGTGATCTACCTATCTAATCTTCAGCATTCTTCTGCAGCACCACATTTCGAAAGCTTCTATTCTCTTCTTGTCCAAACTATGCATCGTCGATTTTTCACTTCCATACACGGCTACACTCCATAAAATTACTTTCAGAAACGACTTCCTGACATTTAAATCTATACTCGATGTTAACAAATTTTACTTCCTCAGAAACGCTTTCCTTGCCATTGCCAGTCTACATTTTATACCCTCTCTACTTCGACTATCATCAGTTATTTGCTCCCCAAATAGCAAAACTCCTTTACTACTTTAAGGGTCTCATTTCCTAATCTAATTCCCTCAGAATCACCCGACTTAATTTGACTACAAGCCATTATCCTCGTTTTGCTTTTGTTGATGTTCATCTTATATCCTCCTTTCAAGACACTGTCCATTCCGTTCAACTGCTCTTCCAAGTCCTTTGCTGTCTCTGACAGAACTACAATGTCATCGACGAACCTCAAAGTTTATATTTCTTCTCCGTGGATTTTAATACCTACTCCCAACTTTACTTTCGTTTTCTTTACTGCTTGCTCAATACACAGATTGAATAGCATCGGGGAGAGGCTACAACCCTGTCTCACTCCCTTCCCAACTACTGCTTCCCTTTCATGTCCCTCGACTCTTATAAGTGCCATCTGGTTTCTGTACAAATTGTAAATAGCCTTTCGCTCCCTGTATTTTACCCCGGCCACCTTCAGAATTTGAAAGAGAGTATTCCAGTCAACATTGTCAAAAGCTGTCTCTAAGTCTTCAAATGCTAGAAACGTATGTTTGCCTTTCCTTAATCTTTCTTCTAAGATAAGTCGTAGGGTCAGTATTGCCTGATGTGTTCCAACATTTCTACGGAATCCAAACTGATCTTCCCCGAGGTCGGCTTCTACCAGTTTTTCCATTCGTCTGTAAAGAATTCGCGTTAGTATTTTGCAGCCGTGACTTATTAAACTGATAGTTCGGTAATTTTCACATCTGTCAACGCCTGCTTTCTTTGGGATTGGAATTATTATATTCTTCTTGAAGTCGAAGGGTATTTCGCGTGTCTCATACATCTTGCTCACCAGATGGTAGAGTTTTGTCGGGACTGGCTCTCCCAAGGCTGTCAGTAATTCTAATGGAATGTTGTCTACTCCTAGGGCCTTGTTTTGACTTAGGTCTTTCAGTGCTCTGTCAAACTCTTCACGCAGTATCGTATCTCCCATTTCATCTTCATCTACATCCTCTTCCATTTCCATAATATTGTCCTCAAGTACATCGCCCTTGTATAGACCCTCTATATACTCCTTCCACTTTTCTGCTTTCTCTTCTTTGCTTAGAATTGGGTTTCCATCTGAGCTCTTGATATTCATACAAGTGGTTCTCTTTTAATTTTCCTGTAGGCAGTATCTATCTTACCCCTAGTGAGATAAACCACTACATCCTTACATTTGTCCTCTAGCCATCGTTGCTTAGCCATTTTGCACTTTCTGTCGATCTCATTTCTGAGACGTTTGTATCCCTTTTTGCCTGCTTCATTTACTGCATTTTTGTATTTTCTCCTTTCATCAATTAAATTCATTATCTCTTCTGTTACCCAAGGATTTCTACTAGCCCTCGTCTTTTTACCTACGGTACTTGATCCTCTGCTGCCTTCACTACTTCATTCCTCAAAGCTACCCATTCTTCTTCTACTGTATTTCTTTCCCCCACTCCTGTCAATTGTTCTTTATGCTCTCCCTGAAACTCTGTACAACCTCTGGTTCTTTCAGTTTATCCAGGTCCCATCTCCTTAAATTCCCACCTTTTTGCAGTTTCTTCAGTTTTATCTATGGTCCATAACCAGTAGATTGTGGTCAGAGTCCACGTCTGCCCCTGGAAATGTCTTACAATTTAAAACTTGGTTCCTAAATATCTGTCTTACCATTATATAATCTATCTGAAACCTTCTAGTATCTCCAGGGTTCATCCATGTATACAACCTTCTTTCATGATTCTTGAACCAAATGTTAGCTATGATTAAGTTATGCTCTGTGCAAAATTCTACCAGGCTGCTTCCTCTTTCATTTCTTAGCCCCAATCCATATTCACCTACTATGTTTCCTTCTGTCCCTTCTCCTACTATCGAATTCCAGTCACCCAAGACTATTAAATTTTCGTCTCCCTTCACTATCCGAATAATTTCTTTTATCTCATCATACATTTCATCAATTTCTTCGTCATCTGCAGAGTTAGTTGGCATATAAACTTGTACTACTGTGGTAGGCGTGGGCCTCATGTCCATCTTGGCCACAATAATGCGTTCACTATGTTGTTTGCGGTAGCTTACCCGCACTCCTATTTTTTTATTTATTATTAAACTTACTCCTGCATTACCCCTATTTGATTTTGTATTTATAACCCTCTATTCACCTGACCAAAAGTCTTGTTTCTCCTGCCACCGAACTACACTATATCTAACTTTAACCTATCCATTTCCATTTTTAAATTTTCTAACCTACCTGCCCGATTAAGGGATCTGACATTCCACACTCCGATCCGTAGAATCCGTAGAACGCCAGTTTTCTTTCTCCTGATAACGACGTCCTCTTTAGTAGTCCCCGCCCAGAGATCCGAATGGGGGACTATTTTATCTCCGGAATATTTTACCCAAGAGGACGCCATCATCAGCCGTTGTTGCCCTTGCAACTACTGAAAAGGCTGCTGCCCCTCTTCAGGAACCACACGTTTGTCTGGCCTCTCAACAGATACCCCTCCGTTGTGGTTGCACCTATGGTACGGCTATCTGTATCGTTGAGGCACTCAAACCTTCCCACCAACAGCAAGGTCCATGGTTCATACATAGCAAATGCAATTTACAACTGTCTGTTCACTTCTAAGAGTTCACTAAACGACGTTCCCTTCTAACACAGCCCTGAACGATGATCTGTAAGCAAGTGGGTGAGAGCTGCTCTTGTATCTTCTGAGTAGGCTTCTGTCTGTTGTCGTCCGGTCATCGGCGGATTGAACTCGGCCGGCAATTGGCCGAGGCGAAGTTAATATCTTCATCCTCAGCGCTGCCCGTGGCGCTGGTGCAACTCGAGCAAGTGGGAGTCTCTTTGGTACTGGCACCAGCTCGCATCTTTGCGCCTGTTGTGCTTTTTCCCTGGCTGTGTCTTACTCGAACGACACAGCACTGACGACCATCGTGGGGAGGGAAGCATCTTGGAGAGCGCATTGGATAACGCGAAGGGAAAAAGTAAGTTTAAGCTATCCAGGCATTCGCTTTGATCTGTTAATAGAACGTCCATAAAATATAAATCTGTGTGGCAGAGCACTGATTTGAACCCCTCTACTGCACAATGTGAGTCCAGGGTCTTAATCATTGTGTCAGTACTCTCGGGGGGTAAAACGATAATTGTGTCCACGGGCAACATTCTTCTGGAAGAGCATACCCACCTATCGTTGTAGAAATAAGGGCAGAATGTAATAGATGATGTACTGCATTTATTTGCATTGCACAGTGTTCTACCAGCAGATAACGAAGTATATACTCATATTATGCTATACCTGTACACGTCATGAAGCCCAGAGTTGTTTTTCTACGTCGTTACTTTGTACAATAGAACAGCTGTCGTTCTCTCGGGCATCACCGCACTCGAAAATCCGTTATTCCTGACTCCAAGACAGAATATGTTGTTATCATTAAACACAATTAAGCACCTTTCCTTCTTCTAATTCCATTACCCTACACTAGTCCAGTCGTATTACATGGTCATGAAGTACGAGAGGACATCTGGTCAGCGGAAATATTTCTCTCATACCAGCTTGCGGTAAACGAATTTTGGTGATCCTAGTTGACATTCTGGGCGCGACCTTTTTGTAGTGGGATTGCTGAGCGAATAAAAATGACTACTCGTGAGACTTAGATGTGTAGACGTGAATCTGTACGTAATTTGCTTCGAGAAGAAATGCGATAAACCTGTGTAGCTCCCTTAGACTATCGAGGCCAAGGAAGATACACAAATGACCCTTTGGATGCAACATGTTGGACAATTCGACGAAAGAATCACGTAGCATCCATCACGCTCACAATGAGACCTGACTGAAAATCGTTTGATAGAAAGAATGGCGCACCTCGACACCGCCCTTGTATGCTGCAGTGTTTGGTAACCGCACATGATTCTCGATTCAACGGACCATTCTTAAAGGGCAATTACAGCTATAGAATCAGCATATTTATGATAATCACATGGATTTTGCCCATATCACAGCACAGTGCTTCAATAAGTGCCGTTGTTGTCCTCTATCCATCCGCCATTCACATATGATATTTCTTGGTCATGTCTTTACAAGTATTTCAGAAGCAATAGGTGTTTATACATCCAAGGAGTGTGTGTGTGCGTGTGTGTGTATGTGTGTGTGTGTATTGCCTTCTCCAGGACAGATCTCCCCTACCAGCACAGTGTGACCACTTTGGGTGCATACCTTGGCGACAGAGAATTTCTCCTCTTCTTGGTTGTCTCCCTCGCTAGCATCCTTTGAAATGCTGCTCATCATATCTGGCCCTTCACCGGCATCATCGCTCTGCAGACAGCCGAAACCAGAAGAGAAACATGTGTAAGACTCTAACGTCCCCGTGTGATACAGTGTTACTACTGTCAACAGCAAATACAGAATTGTGTAACAGATCTTAGCCAGAACGATTTAAAGGCATCGATTGTGGTCTATAACTGTCTGGGAGTAAAATAAGTTGTACCTTCACGTTCACTCATTCCATATCGTTTTGTTTCATATTTTTTTACAATTATTATGGCGTATCTGGATGTACTATGTGAATAACTGGCTTTATTCCAACTGTCTACCAAAAAATTCTTATTTCCATTGTCCACTTACCTTGGTGAGAGCTACTTCCTCTGATTCTGGGCGCTGTCCGTCGTTACTGTCCTTTGAAATGCTACTCAACATTTGTGAATTCTCGCCGGCGATTTCGCCCTGCAGAAAAACAATAATTACTGTAGAAATCCACGTAAGAGATGAAGATTCTAAGATTTCTACGCTAAGAAATACAGTATGTACCACGAATTAGAAAATATTGCGACTTTTTAGTTCCATTTCACTCCCCTCTCTCCTACATAAGCTGCTTCTCGTCACCACCCACGACGTTTCAAATACACTATCACCAGAAAGAAAGCAATGTGCTAAACAGCAAAGTCATAGAGTGAAAAATCATTTAAGGTGAAATATATTTCCTTATTGACTAATACTATATAACCACTTTTTCTAAATTCCTGAGTTATTAAGTTCTTGAGAATATGGCCTAGCGGGACTGTACACTATATATAACTGTGTGCACACACGGTATCTTGATTTCTTCTCCAAAAAGCTTTTTCATTTGTTTTCTTGTGTGTTTTCTTATTTATTTTTACAGCTGTCCAGTGAAACTAGCACTAGAAAGAGATCAGAGATACAAGGAAATTGCTAGAAAGACGTTCTAGGAATCATTGCACAATGCCAGACGCCAGTCTAATAAAAGCAACAGCCACTAACATCCAAAAATGTAAATCACGAGGCCAGAGAAAGGTGGATGAAAAGCTATGTTTGGAATATAGCACTGCAGAGATGCGTAAGATGCACAATGTGGAAGACATTTAAATGAGACTATGAGAAAGCTTTCCAATGTGGTGCTTCAGGAGACTTACTGAAGACCTGATGGACAGATCGAGTTAGGAATGATGATTATCTGCAGAGAGTCAACGAAAAAACAAAGGCCTGATTAGAAAAGATTAAATAAAGGCACTGAAATGAAACGTGTGGCTATATGGGCATGTAATCGATGAAGATGCAGTCATATGAAACGATGGCAGTAGAAACTGTTCAGGTATGCTGAATCTGTAATGTGGTAAATATGTAACTATGCACATATAACAACACTGGATATTACTGAAAACTGTATATGAAGGATGGCTGGACAGAAATGATCGCAGATGCGGATCTTGATGTGAATACATACTGCTGACAAAAGAAGTGAAGTACCCAGAAGGAGAGGAGGAAACAAAATGAAACTTTTCGGCTTCAGAGGGCATGTGATGTTATTTCACTGATTACATGACAGTATGAGTTCACTTAGCATGGTGTTCCACCTTTCTGGCCTGGATGCATTCATTGATTCTGTTGGAGGGTTGTCATAAAGCCATTTTATTCTCTCCTGAGGAATGCTTGCATGTATTAAACTGGGTACCTAGAAACGATGGAGAGGTTTCGTCCCGCCGTAGCCCTCAGTGGTTCACAACCCCACAACAGGCCACAGTAGTCCACCCACCCCACCGCCGCCCCACACCGAATCCAGGGTTATTGTGCAGTTTGGCCCCCAGTGGACCCCCCTGGGAACGTCCCATACCAGACGAGTGTAGATGGAAAACTGCCTTAAAAACCATTCACAGGCTGGCTGGCACACAGGACCTTGACACATAATCCGCTGGGCGGATTTGTGCAGGGGACCAGCACGACTTCCCACTTGGGAAGCAGCACATTAGACCATTTGGTTACCTGGGTGGGCCTCCTGAGGTAACTGTCCACAAGTGTTGTAGCTGGTCCTTGATATCTTGGATGCAGGTACCGACTCGTAGTTGACATATGAACTGTTCCAACACATGTTGAATGGGAACAGGTCTGGCGATCTTGCTGCCCACAGGATTAACTTAACTCACACAGTCAGTTCATAGTGACACATGTCACGTATAGATGAGCATACTCCTGTTGAAAAATCGCTCCAACATATTGTCGCAAGAGAGGTAGACAGGGGGATGTAAGATATCGATGATGTATTGTTGTGCTATTAGAGTCCTCTCAATAACTACCAGCTGTGACCTGATATTATATCCAATGGCTCCCCACACCATGACATCAGGAGGAACACTGCTGGGACTCTCCAAAACATTGGAAGAATGAGGCCTCTTCACAGGTCGTCACCACATTCGCCGATGATGGTCATCTAGGCTAGTGGAAAATCACAATTCATCACTGATTACAATGTGGCACCATTTATCAACATTACATACTTCCTGGTCATGGCACTACTCCAAAAGCAGCCATTTGTATTGTGGTGTTAATGACATCGTATGCATGGGACAGTAATTCCCCAGTCTGGCTGCTAACCTCCGACCAATGGTGCGGGATGACACAAGATGTTGCAGGGAGTCCATTAGTCGCTCTCAGACGTCAGGCGCAGATGCAAAGGGGTTAGTATGTCCTTGGTGCATAATACAGAGCTCCCACATAGTGTTGGTGATGCATGGTGAAACGGACAATTAACGACCAGTATGCCTGCCTTCAAATTCCCTTGCAGTCCCCAATTGTGTTATTGTCACACCTGAATGCTTCAAAAATTTGAATATCCGTTGATTAGACTAGGTGGCCGAAAGGAAAACCACAGTGAGACCCCTTTCAAAATCTGTTACTGATCACACAGTCTCGCATGAGTACACGTCATCTCCTCGTCCTTTAGTGATCAATAAATATCTGACACTGTTCACACCTCTTATACATCCTATCAGGCCTGGTAAAACACTAAAGAGCGCTAGGATACTTTGGCTCATTCTACCTACTGCAGAAAATTGCACCTCTAAGAAGGGTATCACTACTGGCATCAGATAACCTTCAAATGACCTTTGGTGTCATATTACTGTCAATGCAATGCAAATGTCATATTCAGGGTCACTAGTGAAATGTGTCAAGGTTCCTCACACCCCCTTCCCAGGGGACGTGGAGGAGGTGGAGTGTAGAGGGAGGAGTGGGTGGACGAGTGGGGAGGTGGAGGTGTACCAGTCTCTTTACCTTAAAATCATCATGCTGTCTGCCAGTCACTGCGGGTTCCTGGGACGTTGACTTCTAAGCCAATGCGTGTAAGTTACGCCTCACTCTCTGATTAGTTTTAATTTTTTATAATTCGCTTGCCATCATTTGCTGTCTGCATTTCATGTTGTTGAGGGAATGAAGGAGTTGCACTGCTTTCGATCAATATGCTCTTCATTCTAACTCAGTGTTCTGTATTGTGAGTATTAGGGTGTGGGTATTGGTTACAAGAAGTTATTCCAATAACATTCGCTGTAGTAAGACGTAGAGTTAAAAATGGCGAGGTAAGATAGTTTGACAATATAAAATAATGACATCATACCAAAGTCTCCAACACAGCGGCAAATGTTAAGTCGAGGGACCCCCTGCTCTCAGAGAATTTGCTCTAAGTATTTATCAAAAAAGATTTTATCGGACTATTAATGTAATGTTACATTTGCTTTCACATTGTATATGTCTCCACACCTCACTATCCCTGATACAGGTACCTTATCTCCACACCCTACAGTGCTAGCTTAGCTGAGTATTATTTTGCGAAAACGCTGAGACGATGTGTAAATACATCACCTAAAGTGCGTGAGAACGAAACGAGTGCCATGTGACGATGTGTAAATATGATACCCAAAATGAGTAACAAATGACATATATTCAGACGCCTCAACAGTTAAAATATATAGCAACCAGTACATCGTCAATAGGCCGGCCGTTGTGGCCGAGCGGTTCTAGGCGCTTCAGTCTGGAACAGTGCTCAGAGCCATTTGAACCATCGTCAATACCTGAATTACCTACATATCTGTATAACTTACAATGCTAGCTGAGCAGTGTATTGAATGACGTAACATATCGACATTGCATACCGAGATGATTTGTAAATACACAAATTGAAATGCGATTGTGTACGTGCCGAACGTTAAGATAGGAAATTAATTTTGAGCCTCCCAAGACAATGAGTTGCTATACCAGACAGTAAATATCTGCCCAACTCCAATTATTACTATGTGTGAATTCCACACACAGATGTACACACCGCAGCAGAACAACAGTCCAAAAGTGCATATCCACAGCCTTCTGCATCAAGACATGAGAGTTTATTTAGACTCCCAAGCAATCAAGAGGAACCTCGGTCAATAGAATATCTTCCACCCTCACACATATTACTAATAGAGCTGGATGCCATAAGGCAAGTAAACACGCACACACACACATAGTACTGTCAATGTACCTCAAACCACCACTGAATTGAGACTGTGACGATGCAAAATAATAACTTTGTTGGGTAAATGGACAGAAAATGCATGTTTAATTGTTACTGCAATCGATCTACATATGTTAACGAAATTAAAATATGAAGAAAAACAGATATGATATACAATTCCTGATAAATGTCACCCATTGTGGTACGAACCTGTGTATACCA
Organism: Schistocerca cancellata; assembly: GCF_023864275.1. Taxonomy (NCBI): domain Eukaryota; kingdom Metazoa; phylum Arthropoda; class Insecta; order Orthoptera; family Acrididae; genus Schistocerca; species Schistocerca cancellata. The sequence continues at coordinate 397,518,499 of NC_064631.1, forward strand.
GCAGTAATAGCTAGCTCAAATTGTAAAAGCATCGGAGCCTTCTAACTGTCTGCTTCTGGCCTTGGGACACAACAGTTTTTATAGCTGTATCACATCAATTTAGAGTGTGTTAACCCTCATATTTATGACTAAGAGATTTGCATGCTAGAAGAAGACAAGTACACACACAGTACAATAAATTTACGACTTTGGTTCGAACTTGTGATGATGCAATAAAAATGATAGTAAATATTAGCACTTATCAAAAATGAGGTGATATACCAGCTCACTAGCGACGTCACAGAAATCTTGCTCCAACATTGCTGCTACTTCATGCAGTGTGTGCTCCTCTCGCTTACTGGTAGATGTCTGACAGACGCATGCATTCGCAGCTGGGGTGACCTTGGAACATGTGCTTCAGTGCCTCTGATACAACCTACGCGTGCAGGCGAGAGTGTCAACAACTGTCTCTCATCCACAGCCCTGGTGTTATGCGTCAGTGTGAACGAAATAACATTCAACGTCAACTGTTAAAGTACCCGAATCATTTATTTGAATGAAGCACTGCATTTGTATACCATTGTAATTATATTTGTTAAATAATGCACTCTCGAAGTAATTGAGCAAATGTACATATACTCTGCATAATAAGCCAAAACACACACACAATAGTGTGTTATGATACGTTACCCTCACTCTCTAGAGTGATAAGGCTGCTGCACTATTCTTGTTCCAATTCAGTCCATACAGAGAGAAAAGAAAAATAGTTACTCATCTTCTACACAGGCTCCCCCTCCTTGCTAGTTAAATACATCTTTTGATATTACCCCCAGCGTCGGAAAAATAGTTATTTTATAAAGACATGCATGATCTAGCTTTCATATATTTTGGTGTTAACCCAGTTACAGCACACACCACTATGATCAGGTTTCCAAACAATAGTTGTGTAGCTGCTCTCACAATGACAGCTACTACATTACTTTACTTTAAGATTGTTGCATAGATGTGTATGAGACTACATTTCCTCTTGTATCAAACAATTGAAGCTGTAGCCAGAGGTCTTCTTCACATTGTATGGTGTTTTCGAACTGATTCCTATAGCAGTTTGCAGAATAAAGCAATCCTCCTTCTTCTTTTGTTCACAACAGAGGATGTGTTCAACAGAAGGAATAGCCTCTATGGGATAGCAAAAACCCTATCGCACAAACTATTTTGAAGTGGCAAAGCATCTCACATTTACTCTAGAACGATATTCGCCCAATCGGGATGTATTGTACTCCAATATACCAATAATCTATCCACGTAAGCTAATTAAAAACAACTGACTCTGCAAAGTTGGGTTACAATCCTTAAGTGTCCTTGGGGAGTTTTAGGGCTGTGGAAAGCTGTTCTGCAGAACGTCGTTGGATTCCCTCACTTATAATGATACACAGATTGTTTGTATTATTCTGTGAGGTGTTGTAGGTAACAAGCAATGAGATTTCCGCATAGCTAATCTCCCAGGTATTATATGCATCTTACTGAGTACTCGCATGGAAAAGATGGTTGTCGATAATTCTCTTGTTTTCACGCCTTCTAAACGATAAAAGTTCTGTTACTCATCATATTGTTGAACGGTGTCAGAGACATTACATGGCTATACATCTTGTACAGGTAAGGAAGAGCAGCACGGTGCGTGCCAGATCAGCCAGAACATAATGATCACTTATCTTATGGTTGGTATGTCCACCTTTGGCACGGATAACTGCGGCGACGTGTTGTGACATGGAAGCGGTGAGGCCTTGATAGGTCACTGGAGAGAGTTGGCACCACATCTGAAAACACAAATCATCTAATTCCCGTAAATTCTGAGGAGAGGGTGATGAGCTCTGAGGCCACATTTAATCACATCCCAGATGTGTTCAGTCATGTTCGAATCTGGTGTCTTGGGGGGCAGCACATCCATTGGAACTCGTCACTGCGTTCCTCAAACCATTTCATGACACTTCTGACCTTGTGACATGGTGCACTATCTTGTACAAAAAGGCCACTGTCGTCGGGAAACATGATCGTCATGAAGCGGTGTATGGGGTCTGCAACCAGTGTACGGTACTCATTGGCCGTCATGGTGCCTTGCACGATTTTCACTGGCCTCGTGGATGCCCGCGTGAATGTTGTCCAGAGCATAACGGAGCCGCCACCAGCTAGTCTCCATCTCAAATTACAGGTGTCAAGAAGCTGTTTCCCTAGAAGACGATGGATTCGTGCCCCCCCCCCCCACCCCCCCAAACGGCATGATGAAGAAAGTATCGGGATTCATCAGACCATGCAACGCTCTGCCACTGCGCCAACGTCCAGTGCCAACGGTCACATGCCCATTTCAGTCGTTGTTGTCGATGTTGTTGTGTTAACGTTGGCACATGCATGGGTCATTGGCTTCGGAGGCCCATCGTTAGATGTGTTCGGTGCACAGTGTCTTCAGTCACACTTGTACTCTCACCAGCATTAAGTCCGATATTAGTTCCGCCACATTTCACCGACTGTTTAGTTTTACCAGTCTGCCCAGCCTACAACGTCCGACATCTGTAACGAGAGATGGCCACCCAGCGCCACGACGTCTGGACTTCGTTTCAGCTTGATTTCAACACGTGTTGAAGATACCACAGCATTCCTCGAACACCTGACATGCTGTGCTGTTTTCTAAATGCTTGTGCCGAGCCTCTGTCCCGTCACAATCTGCCCTCGGTCAAATACAGAAAGATCGCGCACCTTCCCCTTCCTGCACATGAGCAGCACGCTCACTGATATTACATACACCGTGCATGTGTCTGACTAGCAGTCATTCCTCGCCAGGAGACGTTGCTATCGCTTGGATGGGTTTGTATCGACAGTAGGTCGGTGGTCATAATGTTCTGGACGATCAGAATATTAAATAACTGCGACAGTACCAAGCAGCACATTGTTAACGCTGTATTCGAACGTTAGTGCATTGTTTCTTCCTACTCATCTGCATTTAGATTTGTTCAGTTGTCACTCATCACACCAACTAGAAATTTTTGTGTAAGTCGTCTCCTATCCTCTTATAGTCAGACAGGACGACACCACCACATCGTTAGCAGATAGATTTGAGAGAGCTCGCAGACCACTTGAAAAAATATGGAGTTTTGAGGCCTTGGAACTTAATACTAAGATCGCAATTTGCAACAAGCCTTGTAATCGTATCAGTTAATTTTGGAACTGTGTCGTACCATTTTCATATGCTACTGTGTCAAAATCTCACATGCAGAATTTGGTGTCTCTCTTCACATTCCATTCAATTCAGAACACGATGTGATCTAATTCCCTCTCCGGCTTAGGCATCTCATGTGACTTACGAGTAGCATTTTTATACCTATTTTTTAATGTTACTTCTTTGCGTGTCTGAGATATGGTTATGGAGGGTGTGTCAAGTGTTCTTGCTCGATGTTTATTCGCCACTACTTTATGAAACAGTGTATAGTTTTTCTACTGGTAACGTCTGAGATGATCTCGCTCACCGAGAACAACTTGCAGCAGATTTGCTTAGTCGCTACCGCGTTAATTCAACGATACAGCAAGTTACAGAACTTAGAACGTTGCGTCGGTGAGAAAATATTGTTGGTCGCTTAGCAGCAAACTCCTCCGGTAGATGCTGCGGGAGAGATGTGGATTATATTCGGTGGTGAGCCGTCTTTCAGTAAATGCCAGATTGTCACATAACTGCTGTCACTCTACTTGTGTCAGCTGCACGCTTCTGTCCTGCTGCATATTTTCAAGTTCAGTAACGACTGTAAACTCTTTGTCTTGTGCTATTCTCACACGTAACACATTTTTGTAGGCTTGCAGGTTGCAATGTTGTATTTGATCACAAGCAGTCCCTATTCAGTGTCCTCAGTACGTTGCAAGTGTCAGTCGTGGTGAGAATAGTATTCCTTGGGTAGTTGTTTGTGAATGATTTACGCCAGAGCTAAGACAATTCGTGAACCAAGAGAGCTGAAGTATTTGGTGTTTCAAGAGGCATAATATCGAAGATTTATACCGCATACAGGGAAACCACCATCTGCTAGTGTTTGCTTATAAAATAACTTTCCGGTTCGAAGCGTAAATAGTTCTGATATGGATTCCGGATACTTTTGATCATAAATAGTTTACATAGTTTGCATATCGCTAAAATGGGAAAAGTTGTCGTATATCTTTTCCTCAGATACACAGCTGCACTCTGTCAAGGAAAAGTTGGTGTGCGACCGACTCATGCGTGATATCAGAGGTGTGCTTTCTGTTGACAAATCTCATGTTAACAGTTGCATACCATTGCTTTTTATTACACTGTCCAACGCCAGTAGAGTAGGGGGGTGGAGGAGGGGGAAGGGGGGGGGGGAGGTCAGCGACTGACCCAAGAGCATTACTCTGTCTCTCTCTATAGGATAAACCGTATAACTTAAGGTGAAACGATAAGCTGGAATTTTTCAAACAATCAACTTTTAGTTTTTTGCGTGATTAGATACTATGTTCTTTTTTCAACATTTATATGTATTATTTATCACTGTCCACCAATTATAACTGCATTATTACTTCTTTAAATCTTAATGACATCTGCCACGATATATTAATTTTCCGGCTCTTTTCGTAGAAACTCTTACATCTCCGGCTCTTTTACAGTTGGAGAGTTAGGTTTTTTGTGTTTTGTAGAGAAATATGTGGTTCATTTGTTGGTTAACCTGCTACAGCGCATTTCGATAGTTGAACGTCTACAGGCCCGCTTGTAAACAAAATTTGTTTTCTTAGAAAAACGTGTCTCGTTAGTTGCTACTGTTTGTGAATACTAAGTTTCTTGGAAGTTTTAGTGCTTTATACAGTAATCTGCGTTTTTATAATGACGAAACCAAAAAATGTTTTCAAGAAACGTAAATTCAAAGGAAATCAATACCCGAAAGCTGTAGAAACTCAGGGTCAACATCAGTGCAACAGCAGCACGCCTCTTGTACGTGAAACGTCAGCGATTTGCTTCGAGAAAGAAGATAACAGAACCAATATTATGGTAAATCTAGGATTATTGCAGTGTATTGTAAGTGAAGTGGTGGCCTGCAAATTGCGTGGTGGTGAGGGCACTTTGTGTGAGAATGTAAGCACCAGGGTAGGTGTAGTAGGTAAATTGAAAGTAGCGCGCAGTGTCTGTAGCAGTTAAAAATTATTTTACACATTGCAACAGTGTTCTAACACTGATTTACATGATACTAGTGTGAGATTATTGTATGGTCTTCGATGCATGGGGAAGCGTTTTACAGGTGGTAAAGTGCTACGTGCAGTAATGAATTTGCCATAAGAACGTACAAAATATCACAGGTACATTAATTACATAATGGATGATATCACTACAGTAATAGAACATTCAATGAAATATGCAGCTAAAGAAACAGCAGAAATTAATGACAATGGAAATGACATTCATGCTGCCTTTGACGGGAGCTGGAAGAAGAGGGGGTACACTTCAAAAAATGGTTGTTTTACAGTAACAAGTGTTGACACAGGTTAAGTTATTGACTTTCAGGTACATACTAAATATTCCTACGGCTGAGTAATATGCACATATCGAAACATAAAGGTTCTTCGCAAACATAGCTGTGTGAAGACCTATGATGGCTCAAGTTGGGTGATGAAAGTTTCTGCTGTTGCAGCTGTCTACGGCAGATCTGAGTGTGAAATAGGTGAACGGTATATTGAATACGTAGGCGACGAAGATAGCAAAGCATTCAATACTGTCTGCCAGAGTAAACTTTATGATCTTCCAGTATAAAATTAGAATGTGTAGGACATGTTGAAAAGAGGATGGGCACCCATCTTCGTGCACTCAAGAGGAAACAAAGCTTTCTGATGTCAAGTCTATGAAGTATAGATTCACGTATAAAGTTATCAACGAGTTGTAGGAATATTATGGGAAAGTCATTAGGGAGAATTCTGGAGATCAGGAGGCAACGAAGAAAGCAGTGTGGGCCACTTTCTTCCACCGCATATTCACTGACGAGAAGCCAACCGATTTTCTACGTCCGCCACCGTCTGATACATAGGTGCAAGTCTAGGAAGGCACAGGTCCATGCTAGTCTCAACACATTCGCACACAATCACTATATCTCCGATTCAATTACGGACCAAATAAAACTAATCTACATCCATCATGCCCACACTGACCTACTGAGGAAGTGCTTGCACAGCAAGACTCAAAATGGAAATTAGGCCTTCGACAATCTCGTGTGGACCCGCATCCCTAAAAATGCGTTTGTTGGCTACAGAACTTTACAACTAGGAGTGCCAAATGCTGTGATAACGTTGAACAATGTAAACACTGTCAAACTAAAAGTTTTAGAACCATTAGGTAAATGTAAATGTCTTGTGACTAGGGCCTCCCGTTGGGGAGCCCGTTCACTGGGTGCAAGTCTTTCGATTTGACGCCACTTCGGCGACTTGCGCGTCGAAGGGTTTGAAATGATGATAATAAGGACAACACAACTCCCAGTTCCTAAGCGGAGAGAATCTCCGACCCAGCCGGGAATCGAACCCGGGCCCTTAGGATTGCTGTTCTGTCCCGCTGACCACTCAGCTACCGGGGGGCGGACAACCGTTAGGTACATCATCCGAAAAGAATACTGTAACTATTCTAAGAGAACTTGACAGATTGTGTGTTGCAGGTTCGATTTTGCTGCTCTCCAAATGTATGAAGAGCCAAAAAGGAAAAGGAAACTAGCAAATGAACTCACAGATAATGAGGACCCGGGTTAGGATGCAGGCTGCTTCTAGCTACTTCTTGGGAGTAGATCTGTAAGTTTTTCCTAGTCTGAACATGTTGTACAGCTTAATGTCTCATTTTCTCAAAACTGTAAATTCTCAAAAATTTGTCCCGTTTTCTCAGATATTTTGAGAGAAACTTTACTGAAAATTTCAGTTTGCAAACGCCACAGTACTTAGGCTGTGGATCCTCGGTCATGCTGATAGCACCAGTGATTCCGCTGTAATAAAAATATTTGTTACTTGGAATGCATAGAAATTAAAATTATAAGTTTTTAAGTGTACAGACTGAAGCGGAGAGTGAAAATTTCTATCAAGGCCAGGAATCAAACCCGGGTCTCCTTCGTGCAAGGTACGGGCGCCCGCCACTAACCCACCTTGGCACAGTGGTTCAGACAGCTGCACAGATTACACTGCACGCCTCGCTCCTCGATCCAATTTCTCACTATCGCACCAATCTACTTTAAATTCCTCCTTATACACGAACAGAATTGCCGAGACTTTCCATGTTCTGAACTAGCACCTCAGCTAAGGTACTGGTTAAAGAAAGACAACAGAGAGAAAGTATTTCAAATAATGGGTGTTCAGGTAGGAGATAAAGCTGCAGTTAGAAAAAGGGGTGAGGAACAACTACGGTAGGAGCAGTAGGATAGGGATGAAACTGGGCGCAGAACTACCAGATATCAAGTTACGTCGGGTACTTCAAACCTACCAGAGGACTGCTGCACTTTCTCACCGGACATTGACCGTATCCGGCGTATCTATGCCTGTTCGGTAAGTGGGCTACAGCATCGAGTGACTGTGGCGCCATACAGGGCAATCCAAACCAAGTGGTGTTCGAGTGCCCCCTTTTTGACGATGTACGAGTGTCACTCCAAAAGAAATGCACACTATTTTTTTTAAATCCATCTTTTATTTCCAATTTTTGAAAGTTGTACAGTGTGTAGATACATCCTTTACGAACAATATTTTCATTTCTGCACATAATTTCCATCCCTTTCAACCGCCTTACGCCATCTTGGAACCAGAGCCTGTATAACCGCACGGTAAAATTCTGGACCAAGCTGTTGGAGCCACTGTTTGGCAGCGTGCACAAGGGATTCATCATCTTCAAACCTTGTTCCACGAAGAGAGTCTTTCAGCTTCCCAAAGAGATGATAGTGACATGCAGCCAGGTCTGGACTGTAAGGCGGGTGTTTCAGTGTTTTCCATCCGAGTTTTGTGATCGCTTCCATGGTTTTTTGACTGACATGTGGCCATGCGTTGTCGTGCAGCAGCAAAAGCTTTTGCCAATGTGGTCGAACACGAATCGGCCGAGCTTGAAGTCTCTTCAGTGTCGTCACATATGCATCAGAATTTATGGTGGTTCCACTTGACGTGATGTCCACAAGCAAGAGTTGTTCGGAATCGAAAAACACCGTAGCCATAACTTTTACAGCAGAAGGTGTGGTTCTGAATTTTTTTTATTTTTCCTTGGGTGAATTTGCATGATGCCACTCCATTGATTGCCTCTTTGTCGCTGGTGAAAAATGATGGAACCATGTTTCATCACCTGTCACAATTCTTTCAAGAAATTCATCTCCACCATTCTCGTACTGTTCCAAAAGTTCGCTGCATACCATTTTTCTTGTTTCTTTGTGAGCCACTGTCAACATCCTGGGAACCCACCTGGCACAAACCTTTTTTAACGCCAACACTTTCAGTAATGTGCAAACACTTCCTTCGCCTATCCCAACGTAGCGTGACAATTCGTTCACTGTAATGCGTCTGTCAGCAGTCACCAATTCGTTAACTCTCTGCACATTGTCTGGAGTGTGTGCAGTACGAGGCCTGCCGCTGCGAGGACAGTCCTGAATACTGCCGTGCCCGCTTTCATCACGTAACCTGCTTGCCCACCGACTAACTGTACTGCGATCGACAGCGGCATCTCCATACACCTTTTTCAACATATTGTGGATGTTTCCCACTGTCTCGTTTTCGCAGCACAGGAATTCTATGACAGCACGTTGCTTCTGACGAACGTCAAGTGTAGCAGCCATCCTGAAGACATGCCTTGATGGTACCACTCACGGGAACAGGTTGAACTAAGTTTGAAAACAAGCGGTAAGGATGTATCTACACATTGTAAGACTTTCACTCATGCAGAATGAAAACTGTATTTTTACAAAAATAGTGTGCATTTCTTTTGGAGTGACTCTCGTAGCATCTCGGCTTAGGCAACAGTTACCCAATCACGACATGCACCACCTGTTCAGGCAACAAGACACGTTTGAGATCCTCAGCGAACTTTCCAATGAGATACCTACTAAAGTCCTAAAAGAGTTTCTAAGGAACAATAATAATATACCAACTAAGAAACTATGCACCTGTCCTGTACCACTGGGCCGTGTACTTGGCTAGCTGCCTTATGGCTGGCATCCTCCACGTTTGGCACTCAGGGAGAAGGTGCATCAACTACCAACTGGGCAACGCACCGATTATGACTGTAGTATTAAGTATTATAGGTAAGATGTATATTAAGATAGGATAAATTAATAGTAGGTAAACTGCAGCGAATTTCAAGATCTTGGGCCAGCTCTGTGCCAGGGACATGCCCACTGGAATTTCTCGGTGGGCACGGCCACCAGTGTAGGTTTATGTCACACTGGCGCTCGTAGAACGCTGCATGTAGTATAGATTAGTTTCCTAAGTATCATTTTGAGGAAAACAGCGTAGAATCAGATAATAGATATTAGCTTACTAACCAAGTAGATAAATTTGCAGTAAATGTTACACGTAGAGTAAACAACGATAGGTAAAACAAGAAATGTCCATAGTGGACTAAGAATACATATCCTGTAGTAATAACAAATTAACTGAGCTAATTGTAAATGCAGATGTAGAATTACGACCCACTAATGAGTGAGGTAGTGGGCTGTTAGGTATCACATAGTTGTTTGAAATAAAAAAATTGTCCTTGGACTCCATAGTTAACAGAATTCCAACTGTTGACACAATTTCTTCTCTTTCAAAAGCTTTCGAATTTTTCACGAAAATAGCTTCACATGATTCCCAAAGAATGTCTAGCTTTTCGTTGGTCTACTCGTGCATTACAATATTATCCAAGATGTTATCATCTAAGTACAGCAGTTTTACCCGGGGCTTAGTTCCTTTTGGAGCTCTCATTATGTCAGCAGCAGACCTCCGCCTTTGATTTAGGTAAGCTTTTGTCTTCCAGGATATACTTGACCGGGACGCCATTTCTCTGTCAAGGGGATCAATCTGTTCCTCCGCCCTGCGTCGTCTTCTTGTTGCTTTGATATCTACGAGCTAGCACGCTAACCGCTCTTCTACCGAGGCAAACATTGTAGTATTCTCAATAATATCTGTAAACAGTGATAAATATTAATAATTACCCTGTTCATTTTCATCCGACTCGCCACTGTCAGAAACTACTTGATTTGGAAGTTCCACGACGACATCTTAAGTTTCACTGCTTGAACTGTCGGATAGTTGCACACTAAATTCATTGTCTGAGTTCTCAAGCAAATTTCTTATTTTGTTAGCTGACAGTTTCATTCTTTTATGCATTCTATCAGTGTGCCAGGAAAATATAAGCTTCCACTCACCACACTGTTTACCAGTTGACTGTGGTGAGTGTTACACTGATACACATTCAGTCAAAAAAAATCACTGTAACTCAATAGTGAATGTAAACCAAAAGCTCTTCTTACTATCAATTGAAGCAATAATCATTACAATAAGTGCCTTGTATGTATTGGATAAAATAATCACCACAGCATGACTTATAGTTCAGGCGAATTATATCGATAGGGTTTTTGTTCTACCATCTATGGCTATTCTTGAGAATAGCGTGAAAGCAGAAGAAGAAGAAGAAGAAGACGTGATGTGGTATTGAGCGTATTAGTGTAGGAACAATTTGAAAACTCCACTTAACACGGGAAGTCTGCTGGCTACATCATCTATTGTTGGATACGAGTTCAATTGTTTTCTGATAGCCACCTATGTGTCGGTGCTGAAGTGCCATGATGCGGTTGCTGTCGCTGTGGAAGCAGCTACGCAACTTACATTTGGATGTGTATTCACAGTGATGTGTATAACGCTTGAGGAAGCGAAGAGTAAAACCGCTGACTGCATTTCCCCCCGATTCAGTAATTCACGCGTGCACTGTGGTGCACGATATTCGAATGGCTTTTATTCGTAGCAATAGTTTTAAATACTGTGGTCTGCTTTGACTAAGTTACCGCTACAATATATAAATGTGGGTACTGCTTTTGTTTACAAAATAATTTTTTTCGGTATCGGAGCTAATATGAACAGATATGTTTAATTAGTGAGGAGGGGTAGCCTGTGAAGATGACCACTTTCTTTTTTGATACGCACTACGCCACACGTCTATGATACTGCTGTGCGACCGCATCTCTCAGAAGCAGAAGGGGCCGACAGGAATCGTACATCGCATCCGAGTGCCTTACACTCGACCTTGGACGCCACCGGAAGTAAAATTTACTTCTAAAAAGATAGATGACACATGTAACTGACATAGTTAGATTACTGGTTTGTTGTCCCTTGCTATGCGGCAGTGCTGACCAGCTGTTAATAGATCTCGATTATGCGAACATCGAACTAGACTAAACGTGAGACGCTTTCCTTTTTGTTTGTTGCAAGACGACGATGCAGGTTTATGTGTTTTGCATCCACATGCAGATTCCATAAGTCTAGAATTTTGAAAACGTAGTGCCACTCCAGACTGTTAACAAAAGTACGAGCACAGGGAACAGGTTCCCAGACTTCTTAAGCAGTGGAACCCAGTACGTCGACATCAGAGACAAGGGTATCGTCAGAAGTGCCCCAGGGAAGTGCGTTAGGACCGTTATTATTCTCTATATGTATATATGATCTGCCGGACAGCGTGAGCAGGAATCTGTGGACGATGTTGTGGTGTGGTCGCTGAGCGACTGCAAGAGGGTAGAAGATGACTTACACAAAAATTTCTAGTTGATTTGATGAATGACAGCTGAATAACTTTAAACGCAGATAAATAGGCAGAAGCGATGCTGCAATGTTCGAATACAGCACTGGTAATGTGCTGCTTTGAACACTCTAGGCGAACGAACATGTAAGGAAGGGGAATAGGTGACTTCGATTTATCGGAAGAATTTTGTGGTAGTGTGGTTCATCTGCAAAGGAAACCATGCATAGATCATTAGTAAGGTTCACTTTTAAGTGCTGATCAAGTGTTTGGATTCCCTACTATGTCGGGCAACTATATTTGTTACATTTCGCGTAAGAATCACAAAGATAAGAGAAATTGAGGCTCGAATGGAGGTATATAGACAGACTTTTGGTTTTGTTTCCTCACGCTATTTGCAAGTGGAGCAGGAAACGAAATGACTAGCAGCGGTACAAGATATTCTCTGCCAAGCACCATCCTGTGGCTTCTCGATTAGTACAAGACATATACGCGAACAGCTATGTAGTTCTCTGACACCGATCAACGATGTGACGAGGTACACAACTTCAATCGTTTAGTCGTCGTATAACTAAGAGATTTATCGTCAACCATCTTTTCCACGTGAACACAAAACAAGAACCGTACAATACCTGGGAAAGTAGCTATGGGGAAATCTCATGGCTTGTTGCCTGCGAAACAGCGCAGAATAATAAAACAATTTGTGTATTGGTATATGTGAAGGAATCGAATAACATTCTACAGAACAGTTATCCGGAGCCCCAAAATTCCTCACAGCACGCTCAAGGACTTTAGTGCAACGTTGTAGAGTCAATTTTTTTTTAATTAGCTGACACGGATAGATTACTGGTATACTGGAGTACAATACATCTCGATTACGCAAATATCGGACTAGGCTAAATGTAAGGCGCTTTTCCTCTTTAACATCAGGTTTTTTTTTTTAATTTTTTTTAAGAGCCAAGAAGGCAGCGTTTTTCGTTGATTAAACTCATATTAATTTTGATCCTATATAGTTTATGAGATAGGGTTTTTGTTATACCATAGATAGCTTTTCCTTCTGTTGAACTCACCATATTTTGTGAACAGTGCGAGAGAAGAAGTAGGAGGGTTGCTTTATTCTGCAAATTGCTGTATGAATCAAACTCAACATAACGTGGGAAGTCCGCTGGCTACAACTTCCATCGTTTGATACGAGAGGAAATGTGTTCTCATAGGCATCGACGCGTCAATGTGAAAGTACTGTAAGGTGGTTGCTGTCGCTGTGGGGACAGCTACACAAGTTGCTTTCCAAAACATACTCATAATGCCGTGTGTTTTGACTAGGTCAACGCTACAATATACGAAATATAGGTCCTATATGCCGGCCGCGGTGGTCTAGCGGTTCTGGCGCTGCAGTCCGGAACCGCCGGACGGCTACGGTCGCAGGTTCGAATCCTGCCTCGGGCATGGGTATGTGTGATGTCCTTAGGCTAGTTAGGTTTAAGTAGTTCTAAGTTCTAGGGGACTTATGACCTAAGATGTTGAGTCCCATAGTGCTCAGAGCCATAGGTCCTATATTTCTTAATATAATAACTATTTTTTCGACGCTGGAGGTAATATTAAAAGACATGTTTAATCATAAAGGAGGGTGAAGCTGTGTAGAAGACAACCAACTTTTATTATTATGCCCCCGCAAGTAGAATTCGTCTCTACAGAGTTAAGTGGAACGAGAACGGTGCAGCGGTCTTATCACTCTAGCGCGCAGGTCTGGTATCATACCACGCTCCCATGTGCCGTGCATGTGTCGCTCATCATATAGTGCATGTGAAAGTATGATGAGTAATTACGACAGAGTATTATGTAACAAAAAAATTACGATGGCAGTGCGTTATGTGAAACAAATAATTCGGTACTTTGACGGCTTATATCGAATGATTATTTCTTCACACTGGCACATAACACTAAGGCTGGCGGAAGGGAGATAGTTGCAGACACACTCGCCTGCACGTATTGCATGTATCAGGGGCGCTGCGGCGCATGTGCCAAGGCCACCGTGTTTGCGAATGCCGTCTGTCGAGACCTACTAGTGGGCGACATGGACACACACCGCCTGACGTAGCAGCAACGTTGCAGCAAGATTGCTGTGACCTCGTTAGAGAACTGGTACATCGCCTCTAGTTTTAGTAAGTATTGACGTTTACGGCCATCGTCACAAGTTCAAACCAATGTAGTAAACTGATTGCACTATGCGTGTACTAGTCTTCTTCTAGCAACCCTATTAGACATATATATGAGGACGAACACACCCCTATTAACGCGATACAGCTATAAAATACTGCAATGTGCCACAGTCAGAATCTGACGGTTAGAAGGTTCTCAAGCTTTTCAAAAATGGTTCAAATGGCTGTAAGCACTATGGGACTTAACATCTGAGGTCATCAGTCCCTTAGACTTAGAACTACTTAAACTTAACTAACTTAAGGACGTCACACACATCCATGCCCGAGGCAGGATTCGAACCTGCGACCGAAGCAGCAGCGCGGTTCCGGACTGAAGCGCCTAGAACCGCTCGGCCACGGCGGCTGGCTCTCAAGCTTTCACAAGTTCAATTAGCTGGTAGTGCTGGCACACACAGTTTCGTATTTCAGCCCGCGATATATGTCGCGAAGCGTGTATCATGTCTGTTTTGTTTCATATCTTAATTTCCTTTAACTTACATAGGTCGAATGCAACAACATCGAAACAGGGATTTTCTGTCCGTATACCCGACAGAGTTATTATTTTGCATCGTCACATGTTCAATTCGGTGAGTGACTGAAGTGGTGTGTGTGTGTGGAGGGTGGTACCTCTAGTATTCAGGTCTGTTATGAAGGTGAAAGCTGTTCTATTGAACGATATGTCTCTTGATTGCTTGGAGTCCAAATAAACTCTCATGTCCTGATGCAGAAGGCTGTGCGTATGCACTTATGGACTGTTGTTGCTGCTCTGATGTGCACATCTGTGTGTGGAATTCACCCATGGTAATAATTGGAGATGGGTAGATACTTACTGACAGGTATTGCAACTCTTTGTTTTGGAGGGCTGAAAATTAATATGTTTTCTTAATATCAGACAGGTGCACAATTTCGTTTCAATTTGCGTATATACACATCGTCTCGACGTGTTCACAAATTAAAACACCGCTCGGATAGCACTGTCGACCATAAAGGTATGTTATTTACATCAGGCAGCGATGTATACGTCCGCAGGCAGTGTGAAAGCAAGCATAACCTCACCTTAATAGTCCGATTATAACATTTTCGGCTATTTTGCATATTATGCTACGATGTCATTAATTTATTCTGTCAAACCGTCTTCGCTCGCCATTTTTTTCTCTCCTTCTCACAACAGCGATCGACGGAAATTACGTGATAGGAATAATTTGTTATAACAAATGCCCACTCCCTAACCCCCTCACTACGGAGAACTCAGATAGAATGGAGAGCAAATTGCCCGAAAGCAGTGCAGCCCTTTAATCTCCTCAAAAACACCACAGCAAATGATGTCAATCGAATTATAAAAATTAAAATTGATCAAAGGGTGGGGATCTGAGATTGTAAGCCATTGTCTGAGACATCTATACTCTGGGACCCCACAGCGATTGACAGACAGCATGTTGACTTCGGTTTAATGTTGTTGGTCGACCTCCACCTATCCTCCCTTCCCCCCCCCCCCCCCCCCCCCCCTCCCGGGAGGATCTTCAGACGTCTCGCCAGAGGCGTTCAATATGACAGTCACAACTGAATCGACAGTAATATGACACCTAAAGTCATTTGAAGATGATTTCGTAAAGGCACTGATGCCCTACTACTCTTAATCATTTACGTACCTGCCAGTGTTGTGTACGTGTACGAAGTTACGTGGATATACGGCGATGTCTACTGTGTGCTTCAAATTTTCTGTCGGGCTGTGTATAAGACCAATTGTTGATGAAGTGGGTGGTAGCACCTCTGTGAAGTTTGGAAGTTAGGGGATGAGGTACTTGGGGAAGTAAAGCATTAAAGATGGGTCGTGAGTTTTGCTCGGGTAGCTCAGTTAGTTGAGCACTAGCTCACGAAAGGCAAAAAGATCCCGGGTTGGAGTCCCGGCCCGGCACACAGTTGTTATCTGCCAGGAAGTCTCAAATTAGGTCTTGTGCTGCCCACAGCGCAAGCGGCCAAAAAAACTTCGGTGCGACCGTGATGTTTCTTTCTGCCTATTCATGAGCAATACGTTAGACTTCTTTATGCCTAGTCTCATCTGCCAGACCCTGCACCCAGCGCCAGTCCACTGCATACATTCGGGCAGGTACTTTCTTACGTTAGTGCAAGGCTGTTCCTGGGGTTTTGGCTGATGTCCACCAATATTGTTTTGCGACGTATGAGACACTATGCGTTGCCTTCGTTCGGAAGCAAAATTAGTGCAACTTATTAAACTATGGAGCTTCGAAGACAAAACAGCGGGAGCGGCGGGTTAAAATATTCAAGTCGCTCGGACACAATTCTCATCAAAATGTGGTTATTTAAAAACTTTTGAAACTTCGGAATAATTTCCTACTTACCTTAGCAAGAGCGAGGTCATCCGACTCTGGGCGTTGTTCGTCGCTTGTATCCTTTGAAATACTGCTCAATATTTCAGAGTCTCCGCTAATGCCATCGCCCTGGAGAACAAATAAGTATCACTGAAGCGCCAGATAAGTTTGACGCTATTAGGAGCCATTCGAATCCCAACAGCAACTCTAGTGTAATATGACTGTCTTAACTATGGCTCAAAATGTTCATGTGTTAATTTTGGAATGAAACATGTTCAGCTACCAGCCATACATGATTTCTTCAAATCTTATTTCCTCCTTACTTAAAATACAATACTTCCGAAGACAGCAAGCACCTGTCACGTTAAAAGAGACACTGCTTGATAAAAAAAATACGAATCAAAATCATCAGGAGGTAAGGATTCTGATGACACAAATGACTAACAGTGACAAGCGATAAACGTTTTCGGCCAACAAATCGCTGCTTTAAACTCACAGTGTTTTAAGTTTTCATGACTTGGAGTTTCTACACGTCTCGACATCGAATCAAAGAAGTTAGTTCGATTCGGCGTAGGTGGGCGCATGAATGCTCTTAAGTTGTGCCAAAGGCTCTTCTCCTTGAGATGAATTCGTTAATTAAGCTATGCAAAGTATAATTTTAGGCCAATGATAACTTTTAGTGTCTGTAAATGATCGATTGTGTAATACACAACTAAAAAAATTGTTCATTTTAAGGGTAGCACGAAGGTAATCAGAGTCGGATTGCAAGCGCAAGGATCGCAAAGAAAATCTACCAGCGCCTCGTTGCAAGAACCGTCATGTCGTTCGCTTCAAGTCATTTAGGAAAACCATAGAAAACGTAAATTATGATGGTCAAAATATAATTTGAAGCCCATTCTCTTCGAATACGAATTAAGTGTTCAAATAGTATGCCTCCTCGCTGAATCTGGACAGTTGCCATCTTGGAAGACTAGCACGGCTACAAACTCTAATTCGCGGACTGCATTGTAGGGATATTTTCATATTCGTCGCAGAAGTCCGCCAAGTAATTTGCGGTGGAGAGTCCGATTAGCTGTACCGTGTACAATGCATTCGTAAACTATTTCTAGATTTTAGAAAAGCTTTTGACTCAGTATCACATCAACAGTCATTAAAGAAAGTACGATTACATGGGGTTTCAAACGATATTTGTGACTGGATTGAGAATTTCTCGACAGCGAGGACCCAGCATGTTGCCTTGGTTGGGAGTCATCGACAGATGTGGATGTAACTTCAGGTGTGCCTAGGGACCCTTTGTGTTCGTATTAATGACCTAGCAAACAGCATTAATAATAGCTACGGATTTTTGTAGATGATGCTGCTATTTATAAAGAAATGCTGACTGAAAAAATCTGCACAAATATTCATCCAGATCTTTATCAAATTTCGAAGTGGAGCAACTTTGTCAACTTGCGTTAAATGTTCACAAATATAAAACTGTGTGCTTCACAAAACAAAAAACCGTTGTAATTATGACTGAAATATCAGTGAATCATGAATGGGATCAGCTAGTTCATACAAGTATCTGGGTCTAACAGTACAGGGTGTCCTACTCAAACCTCCCTGATATCAAGGACTCAGGAGAAAAAAACCACTGCAGGTACGACAATGAAAAATGCTCCACATTGTAGAGCATCTTAAGAATTTATATTCCCGCTTCAGAAGTGCCAAGTATCGTCGCCAGAGTGCAGCATGGTCGCATGAAGTGAAAATGGCGACTCCACAGCAGTGAGCACAAGCAGTGGTGTGATTTGCAGAAATAAAATCGTCGATTACTGTGCAAAGAAATTATCGTCGAGTGTATGAGTGTGGCCCACCTGATATGAAAACAACTAAGGAATGGTATAGGAAGTTTCTGGCAACGGGAAGTGTTTTGAAACATTCTGGCAGTGCACGTTACGAGTTTCAGAAGAGACAGTGGAGGACATAATACAAACGTTTTAAAGAAGACGACGTAAAACAATTCGTCAAGCATCTAGGCAATTTGATGTACCTCGACCAACATTACATCGTGTAGTTCACCAGCGCCTTCGTATGTGAGCTTACAAAGTGCAAATTCTGCAACATCTGAGCCGGCCAGGGTGGACGAGCGGTTCTAGGAGCTACAGTCTGGAGCCGCGCGACCGCTAAGGTCGAAGATTCGAATCCTGCCTCGGGCATGGATGTGTGTGATATCCTTAGGTTAGTTAGGTTTAAGTAGTTCTAAGTTCTAGGGGACTGATGACCTCAGAAGTTAAGTCCCATAGTGCTCAGAGCCATTTGAACCATTTTTTGCAACATTTGACGCCAAAAGACAAACCACGCCGATAACAATTTGCTGCGAATACGCTGCAGCGTATTGATATGGATGCTAGCTTCCTGGGAAGATGTTTGTTCTCAGATGAGGCAACCTTTCATCTATCAGGAAGGGTTAATAGGCATAATGTTCGGAATTGGGGTTCGCAAAATCTGCATGTTGTCATTGAACATGTTCATGATAGCCCTAAACTGATCGTCTGCTGCTGGCTAATGAATGACAGGATTGTTGGACCGTTCTTCTTTGCGGAACAAACAGTGAATGCGACAGTGTAACTGGACATGATGGAGCAGTTTGTGTACCCTCAGATACAAGACTTGCAACCCAGCAGCGTTTTTCAACAAGATGGAGCTTCGCTGCATTGGTCAACGGCTGATTGCAAGTTCCTGGATAGGAAATTTTTCCAGTCGCTGGATCGGACGTGGAGGACCTATTGCCTGGCCACCACGTTCAGCCGACATTACGCCACTTGATTCCTTCATGTGGGGAATCGTGAAGGACCCCATGTATGCGACCAAAGTGGACGATATTCCTACATAGCGACGACGTATCACTAATGCGATTGCAACAATAACAGAGGAAATGTTACAAAGAACTTGGCAATAAATAGAATGTAGATTCGATATTCATTGTGCTACAAATGGTTCACTTGTAGAGGTGTATTGATGATAAATAAATAAATTCTTTGGGACGCTCTACAAGTCGTATCTACTGTGGTTTTTTTTTCCTGGGTCTTTGAAATCAGGGAGGTTTGAGTGGGACACTCTGTATATAAGAAAATGAAATGGTTAAGCAGATAGTAAAAATCGGGGATACTGAACGTATACAAAGAAAAGCAACATGACTGCTTACATTTTTGTTTGACTCACAGGGGGAGGGGAGGGGGGGCACTGTACAAGATGTAAGGGGAATAAGGGCAGATATTTTTATGCGAGGGTTGGAACTTAAATAGTGGCAACTATTTATTCACAACCGATACAAAAGAGTTACATGTTTGCACCTGTTACTGTCCTTCAAAGTAGTCACCAGCGTTGTGCTGAACCCGTTGCCAGCGATGTGAAAGACGTAGTATACCGTTAGCAGTGGCTGTTCTGTTGATGGTGCGAATGGAGCGGTCAAAAGTTATGGTGATTCTCGTGTACGACTCTAATGGTGTTATCCTAACGCATTACATTCCTCCATGGCAGACCATCAGTGCACAGTATTACTGTTCGTTTTTGGAGCATCACCTCCGACCACCTTTGCGAAAGAAGTGACGACATTTTCTACGCAACGCACCCATCATTTTGCACGACAATGCGCGGACGCACACAGCGCAAGCTGTGGCTGCACTGTTCAGTCGATGGGACTGGGAAGTACGGTAGCATCCACCATACTCCCTGGACTTGAGTCCTTGTGACTTTGATTTGATTCCAAAGATGAAGGAACCACTTTATGGCATTCGCTTCAGAGCTGTTCCAGAGATTCGACATACAGTAGACGGCTCCATTCGCACCATCAACAGAACAAGCTCTCTAACGGTATACTACGCCTTCCACATCGCTGACAAGGGGTTCTACACAACGCTGCTGACTACTTTGAAGGATAGTAACAGCTGAAAACATGTAACTCTTTTGTATCAGTTGTGAATAAATAGTTGCCACTATTTATGTTCGAACCCTCGTATGTGCTACCTTGATACGAACATACATCAGTGTGTTGGTTGTATTTTCACTGCAATGACCCGACCCACTGCCCCGGGGAAAACAAACATTAGTGGCTTGCTCTTGTCTTATGTATCTGAAAGTATTAACCAACCTAAAAAGATACTACACCTAATAGCTACAAATATTTGTCTGCAAATGAACTAAATACTAATGTGAAAAGTAAGTAAACTGCTTATTATTTCAAAAGTAATCGCCGTAACTGTTCGTACATTGATCCCACTATGAACAAGACTGTCAATGTCTTCATGAAAAAATGTTCGTGGTTGCCTACGGAAACCTGATTGTACCAACGGGTCCACTTATTCGTCCGAAGCTCCAAAATATATGGAAAGCGCATGGGGGAAGGGGAGGGGGATCGCGACTTTATGGAGGATCTGTAAGGACCTCCCAGAGAGACTTCTGGAGCGTACTCTAAACTACCTTCGCATCATCTGCCCAGGCATTATCCTGCAACAAAATGACGCCGCCCGTAAAAAATCCTAGGCATTTGGATCTAATGGCTCTTTTAAAAATTTTGCACATTTTCAAGCAAAATGGCAAAAAGTTCCTAAACAAGTCTAGCAATGGCTTTATCTTGTGAAGAACGAATGGCGAGAGGCGCGCCGCCATCCTATCGCAGGCCGCGGTCTGTGCTTGCGTGTTCTAGAAGATAGACGCCAACGATCCAGCTAAAGCTTGCTCACAAAGTTTCAAGAAATGGTATTAAGTGAGTAATCTAGCAGCATACTACATTCCCCTGCGTATCGCTCCCGCAAGGACCGTGAAGACGGGAGTATTTGTAGATTAATTACAGCGCGCACTGGGGCATATGCAATCACTGTTCCCGCTGCCCATGTGTGAAAGGAGCGGGAACAAATCTTAATAAGAGATACAACACAACGGAAATACCCTCCGCTGTGCACTTCATAATGGTCAGCTGCGTACAGATGTAAATGTAGGTTTGACAGCCTTGTGCCACTACTTTGAGAAGCATTAACTGAAGAGAGGTAACAGTTTTGGAATTCGGTGCATCAGGATGAGAAATTCGTTGTAAAATTTGTTTTTACGATGAGGCAGAGTTGAAGCAAAGAAAGATTTAAGATTGGGTTGACATCCCGTCGACGACAAGGTCATGGGCGAGGGAGCAAAAATGCGTTTGGGGGAAGGAAATCGGGCATGCCCTTTCAGAAGAGCCATCGCAGCATTCACCCCATGTGATTTAGGAAAATTACGTACGAGGATTTGAACCGCCGCTCTCACGAATACGAGTTCATCGTCTTATCAGTGAGCCGTCTCACTCGGAGACGTCATGGAGTTGAGACAGCAAGCATGTTTTTATGAAAAAGGAAAGCAGGTTACTGGCATTCAACGTGCTAATGAAGATCGTTATTCAGGGATATAACTGGACCATTCAGTATCCTAGATATATTGAGTGGCTAATAGTAGGCTCTCTGAGCAAACTATGTACAACCGTCTCATTCAGCATTCTGATATGGTGAGAACGAACTTAACTTCCAGCTCACCATCACTTTATCACTAAGACGAAACAGCTCAGCTTGACAACAGTCTCACAGTATAAGGGATAGAGAGAAGACTAGATTAGATTACATTAAATGTAATGTTAGATCCAATTGATCCATAGTGAGGAATCAAGTATGAAGAACATGTCAGAAAAACAAGAATACACAATAAATATTACAATAAAAACAAGTATACTTACTAATCAGCTAATATACCTTCCACATATAGCAAGTGAAATGATCCTCATGGATATGGAATAACTAAAAAAGATCTTAAGCGTATCTTCACTTAAAAAGTGATAAATATTAAATTTTAAAGGACTTATTTACAATGATCGCATCACTGCACTGAAAGTTCTGTGATGTATTCCTCCCAGGTCAAATAAATTATAAAACTGCAGTCCCAAGAATTTAACATTGTCCGCTTCTTCTATCCGTTTTTCATCATATTTTAGGCATATACTGGTGAAAATCGCTTACAAGTTCTGAAGTGCATGCAGTGTTTTTTTTTTTAAGTTTAGTAACAAAGAATTGTCTAGGCACCATTTACCGACCACTCTACGACTACTCTTGATTTGTTATTCATTGCAATGTTTTTATCATCTGTAAACAAAATAAATTTGGCGCCTGAAAATGTTACTGGGGAAAAGTAAGTGTCTTAATATCGAACCTTGTGGAACACCACATGTAATTAGTTCTCAGTTGGATGATGCCTGATAGTTTAATAAACGTGTCTTTCTAATGACACCTTCTTTTCCTGTCAAAGATATAGGATTTGAACCATTTTGCAGCATTCCCAGTTACACCGCAAAATTCTAAGACATGCGAATGAGTTTCACCTATATTCTACTTTCAGTGAATTGTACTTATCTGGAACCCTGGAGAACCTTATGAACCATAGAAAAGCAGGTATGCTTCAAAATTTCAGTGGGAAACCGAAACTGAATGTACCATGACCTCAACAAAGATAATTCAAGAAGTAGTTTGCTGTAATTCAAAGTACGAGGTACAGTTATATGGAGCAACAGCAGTGACTGAAAATCAAAGGTGACAAGTACTTACATCACATCACTAATCATGTTTGTTTTTATTAATGAATTCTTTAGTGTCTGTTCTTGGTCTGGAAGGTTCTTTATACCTGACAGATTTCATACTCCAGAATGCTTCCTCTCCCATCAGAATCGTTTGGATTTGTGGAGCTAAAGTAACTCTCTGTTCGTATCTCTTTCTGTTTTTGTTTATCTCCAAATGTATCTGCTTACCTTGGCGACTGGGAAATACTGTGCTTCTGACTGCTGTCCATCATCAGTCTCCTTGGACATACTTCTCCACATCCGTGTGCCTTCGCTGTCTCCCTCATTCTGCAGCAAGAAGAAAACACAATCATACGGTGCAGGAGACATAAAGAGCACCCAATAGAACCATACGAACACCACTAACAACTAGAAAATTGGAAGCCAGATATGAAGCAAGTCCTTCAAAATTCCGTGTAAGTATCTCCTAAATAATGTTCCTGTCTACAACTTCCTTTTCACTGGTGCCGTGTGTACAAAGATTCCCTATAAAAGAATTGTGTTGAATAAGTGAGAAAGTAAAAATATACATTCCAGTTTATGCAATAAATCTGCCTTTTTGCGTAACTACATTCAGTCCAACTTAGGACTCTTCTTTCTTTTAATTAAAAAGGAGTGGTTTTGACAGAGTTGTGAGGTGATAATAGGCATTTATTTGTCTTTTTCTGGAACTGAAACTTTGTTCTACATCTCCAAATCGATGCATAGACTCTATCGGTGTTTTTCACACTTTGCAGAATATAAATTGCTAATAAATTTTAGTTCGTCCCTTCAAAGCGATTGTTACGCATTACGAGACTGTAAAGAAAAACGTTTCACTCCAAAAGAGCGCCAACGACTCGGAAAGAACCCCAGGTCTAAATGTCAACAGAACTGTTCTGAGCATGTCACCTCATCATCATAGCATGGATCAACGTTCTGGCTTGTGTTGCAAGTTGTCTTAGTCATGGTGGCGTATACAGGAATGACTGTCCCTTGGAACTATGACTACAACGGTGATCCACATTACGGCGTGATGACGCAGTCTTGTACCTAAAACGTTTTTATTGAAGTTGTTTACGGTCGAGCAAGCAAACATTAGCAAATACAGCCTACTCTGTGATGATGATGATAATGAAGATGATGTGGAGATGAGGATAATGTTGTTGATGATGATGGAGATGAGGACAGCGCTGACGACGATAATGATGAGTTGACATATTTCTTGCCCTTGAATCTCCTACTGCTATTAAGAATTTTTAGGATTTGTCTCCCTACTTGTTGCTTTTCGAGAAGAACACAATGATCTTTTTACCTGCTTACCTTCGTGAGGGCATACTCCTCCAATTCTGGACGCTCTTCACTGCTATCCTTTGATATGCTACTCCATCCTGGCGAGTTTTCGGCAAATCCGTCTCTCTGTGGAAAACAAAAGTTTGAAAACCTTAAAGGAGTATTAACTCGTGTAAGCTCACTGAACGAAATAATGGGCGTCCTGTTAACTCGTGTAAGATCACTGAACAAAATAATGGGCATTCTACCCTCCCCCCCCCCCTCAAAAGAACACGCTGGTCGCTTTGGAGCGCTGTAGATGGTGTAGAAACTGGTTGCACACAGCCAAGTGACCCTCCACTGGCAGGGAAGTAGTATACAGGGTGTTACAAAAAGGTACGGCCAAACTTTCAGGAAACATTCCTCACACACAAAGAAAGAAAATATGTTGTGTGGACATGTGTCCGCAAACGCTTACTTTCCATGTTAGAGCTCATTTTATTACTTCAAATCACATTAATCATGCAATGGAAACACACAGCAACAAAACGTACCAGCGTGACTTCAAACACTTTGTTACAGGAAATGTTCAAAGTGTCCTCCGTTAGCGAGGATACATGCATCCACCCTCTGTCGCATGGAATCCCTGATGCGCTGATGCAGCCCTGGAGAATGGTGTATTGTAACACAGCCGTCCACAATACGAGCACGAAGAGTCTCTACATTTGGTACCGGGGTTGCGTAGACAAGAGCTTTCAAATGCACCCATAAATGAAAGTCAAGAGGGTTGAGGTCAGGAGAGCGTGGAGGCCATGGAATTGGTCCGCCTCTACCAATCCATCGGTCACCGAATCTGTTGTTGAGAAGCTTCGACTGAAATGTGCAGGAGCTCCATCGTGCATGAACCACATGTTGTGTCGTACTTGTAAAGGCACATGTTCTAGCAGCACAGGTAGTCTCCCGTATGAAATCATGATAACGTGCTCCATTGAGCGTAGGTGGAAGAACGAAACTAAAATGAGCTCTAACATGGAAATTAAGCGTTTCCGGACACATGTCCACATAACATCTTTTCTTTATTTGTGTGTGAGGAATGTTTCCTGAAAGTTTGAAGTATCGTGTTTGGACATGCCTGTTCAAAAATGGTTCAAATGGCTCCGAGCACTATGGGACTCAACTGCTGTGGTCATAAGTTCCCTAGAACTTAGAGCTACTTAAACCTAACTAACCTAAGGACATCACACACATCCATGCCCGAGGCAGGATTCGAACCTGCGACCGTAGCGGTCGTGCGGTTCTAGACTGTAGCGCCTTTAACCGCTCGGCCACTCCGGCCGGCGGACATGCCTGTGATACATCATGCCGGCCGGTGTGGCCTAGCGGTTCTAGGCGCTTCAGTCTAGAACCGCGCGACCGCTACGGTCGCAGGTTCGAATCCTGCCTCGGGCATGGATGTGTGTGATTTCCTTAGGTTAGTTAGGTTTAAGTAGTTTGTAAGTTCTAGGGGACTGATGACCTCAGATGTTATTAAGTCCCATAGAGCTCAGAGCCATTTGAACCATTTATATATATATATATATCATGAATTAAGTTACCGGATTTGTTTGTCTATCGATACTGTCTGTTCGATGCGTTTACAAGGAATGGCGTGTCACTGGCTGGCATGGACATAAAAAGATCCTAACAGACAGTGACCGGAGACGAATGTTACACCTCGTTAGTGACAATCGCTTACAATCCTGGCAGGCATTTGTGCTGTCAGTGAATTCAGATCCTTCTCAACTAGTTTCAGGGCGAATGCTGGGAAGGGAACTTCATGCAATGGACATTTAGAGTTCGGTACCTCGTAAAAGACCTTTGTACACAGCTGCACATAAAGCTCCACGTCTTCAGTGGGCCAGCAACCCAGAGCTTAGTGAAGGTGTGCAGTGTGGTGTGACGAGTCGAGATTTTGTTTCTTTTCAAATGATACTAAGCGCGCACTCCACCGACACTTCAAAGAAGCGTTTACGCTGAATTGTATAAGGGTGTAGTTCAAGCCAAAGGCGGTTCTTAGATGTTTCTGCGAGTGGTTTCCGTAGCACGACTTGTAACCAATCATATATTTTATAGTGGCATGAACCAGGTTATGTATTTCAACATTCTTGGTGACCAACTGCTGCACTTTCTTCTACATCTTCACGATGTATATCTTGTGGCCACTATATTCTTCCCTGACTGCAGCAACCGTGCTCACTGCATCGTACGCATATGCTTCTGATTTGACGAACCCTCATGCATTTTACTCTAGCTCAAATGGCCCCCTAAACCACCTGATTTTAACCCCATTGAAAATTTTTACAGATGGTTTGAACAGTGGGTACCATGAAAGAATCAACACCCCTGTAATTTGGAAGCTGTGTGGGATCTAGCTGTCAATACGTGGCTTGAGCTGGATATGGCAGACCTGAAGAAAATTCCTTGGTGCATAATTGAGGCCATTTTCAAGGATGGAGGGGGGGGGTAGGGGATGGGGGGAGGTATCATATGGTATCATGATGACATCTCCTGAGAGTGACCGATTTATTGTCCGATTTTCTTATAGGAAACAAAGATTATTTCTTTGATCAATTTGAATACTTATAGTGCAAGACACACGTATGAGGTTCTACTTGATTATACACTACTGGCCATTAAAATTGCTGCACCACGAAGATGACGTGCTATAGACGCGAAATTTAACCGACAGGAAGAAGATGCTGTGATATGCAAATGATTAGCTTTTCAGATCATCCACACAAGGATGGTGCCGGTGGCGACACCTACAACGTGTTGACATGAGGAAAGTTTCCAAACGATTTCTCATACACAAACAGCAGTTGACTGGCGTTGCCTGGTGAAACGTTGTTGTGATGCTTCGTGTAAGGAGGAGAAATGCGTACCATCATGTACGTAGCCTATAGCGATTGCGGTTTATCGTATCGCGACATTGCTGCTCGCGTTGGTCGAGATCCAATGACTGTTAGCAGAATATGGAATCGGTGGGTTCAGGAGGGTAATATGGAGCGCCGTGCTGGATCCCAACAGCCTCGTATCACTAGCAGTCGAGATGACAGGCATCTTATCCGCACGGCTGTAACGGATCGTGCAGCCACGTCTCGATCCCTGAGTCAACAGAAGGGGACGTTTGCAAGAGAACAACCATCTGCACGAACAGTTCGACGACGTTTGCAGCAGCATGGACTATCAGCTCGGAAACCATGGCTGCGGTTACCCTTGACACTGCATCACACATAGGAGCGCCTGCGATGGTGTACTCAATGACGAACCTGGGTGCACGAATGGCAAAACTTCCAGGTTCTGTTTACAGCATCATGATGGTCGCATCCGTGTTTGGTGACATCGCGGTGAACGCACATTGGAAGCGTGTATTCGTCATCGCCATACTGGCGTATCACCCGGCGCGATGGTATCGGTTGGCATTGGTTACACGTCTCGGTCACCTCTTGTTCACATTGACAACACTTTGAACAGTGGACATTGCATTTCAGATGTGTTACGACCCGTGGCTCTACCCTCCATTCGATCCCTGCGAATCCCTACATTTCAGCACGATAATGCAGGACCGCATGTTGCAGGTCCTGTACGGGCCTTTCTGGATACAGAAAATGTTCGACTGCTTCCCTGGCCAGTACATTCTCCAGATCTCTCACCAACTGAAAACGTCTGGTAAATGGAGGCCGAGAAACTGGCTTGTCGCAATACGCCAGTCACTACACTTGATGAACTGTGGAATCGTGTTGAAGTTGCAAGGGCAGCTGTACCTGTACACGCCATCCAAGCTCTGTTTGACACAGTGCCCAGGCGTATCAAGGCCGTTATTACGGCCAGAGGTGGTTGTTCTGGGTACTGATTTCTCGGGACCTATGCACCCAAATTTCGTGAAAATGTAATCACATATCAGTTCTAGTATAATATATTTGTCCAATGAATACCCATTTATCATTTGCATTTCTTCTTGGTGTAGCAATTTTAGTGGCCAGTAGTGTATGTCTGTATTCGCCATACTATAACACCTCCAAAGGCAGTACTATCTGCTTTTTGACGTACTCATTCTCTGTGACTGAGATGATCAATATGAGCATTGACTGAACGGTCTAAACCATTTCAGCAAACGTACGAAATCAGAGTTGCCATTTATCTTTATGTCCAGCATTGTGTGACTGGCTCAGGTTCTTATGTTGGATGAAGATTTCTGTACCCCACATTTCAATAGTGAAGAGGTGACGAGGCTGCTGACACATTGCTGCTTTCCAAAACCAAATGAGCGAATGATCTGTTGTATTATGCTCTGTGTGTATGCCGTAACAATCCGAGATATGGTGATTCCTTTCACCTAGGTATTGTTGATCACGACTGTTACACATAGCTGTTCATCCAATGGTATGGCCAGTGGCTGCGCGACTGTGTGTGTGTGTGTGTGTGTGTATGTGTGTGTGTGTGTGTGTGTGTGTGTGTGTGTGTGTGTGTAATGTTCCCCAATAAAATATAGGCACGTTTTCTACTTACCTTTTGTAGAGGAAGATCCTGTGACATTGCATTCTGTTCACCATTAGTGTCCTTTGACGTGCGAGTCAGTATATTCGCCTCTTCTCCACTACCTTCGTTCTGTACAAAACGAAAATGATTGTAAATTATTTAAATATCAGTAGCAAACACGTCATTTAAGGTAGTTTGATGACCAAACCTTCCCCTCCTTCAAAGAATTAGTTTCTCAATTGAACAGACACATGGCTCATTCACGGCGTGACAAATATAAGTACGTTAATGCTGTCCAGCGACGGCAGAACAGATGAAAAGACTTTTTTTTAAATGAAAAAATCTTGAAGACATGTAGTCGGTGAGTTACATATGAGTAAGTGATGTTGAGAAACGTAACTAAAATTGTTTTTGTGAGTAGCAATGTTATTGTAGCTTTCTCTCTTACAGTAAAATATCCAGGTAAAATCAACATAGTAATGGTTTTATAACACACTCAAAAAGGCCAGCAGTTTCGAAAATAATCACTGTAATTTCCAAAAGATATGTACATCTATCAGGTGTTGTAAGTTGACTAACAATTAACACACCTTACTTTGTATTCCTGAAACATTTTCCAATTAACTTGATATGTCACACAACATAGTTACGTGAAAATGTACATATTAATAGACAAAGCGAATAAACACATCGTGAATATAAGCCACTAACACTCACACAAGTAATTGCACGCACGTAATTTCCCAGACCCGAACTACGAGACGCAGTTCTGAGAGAAGGAGAATTTTACGATGGCAACACCCCTCCCAATGTTAGCCGAAACCCACACAGCGAGACATCTAATGGACGCAATGAGACACTGGAGCCACTATGCACGCCATCGGCAAAAGCCGCCCTTGTCCCTGCTTTTAACGGCGGCCCTTTTGCAAGGCCTTTCTACAGGAACACGGTGGAGATGGCTGATGAACATCTGGAGAAACCCAACTCAAAACACTGATGAGTTACTGTAGCCACCTGCATTAAAACTCGCATGAAAGAAAAAGCTGTTTATTTCCGTATTTCGTAGCAGAAGTTAAACTGTGTCTAACGAAAGAAACGAGGCCTGTGATAAGCTAAAAAAACTCTATTGGGTGGGGTTATAACAAGTACGAACGCTCTGATTGGCCAGAAAGGAAACGCGTGGCCACCAGCATTGATATAGGCAAATTTAGATAGAAATTCGCTCTTTCTCTTGCAGCAAATCGTTGAGTGTTTGAGCAAGGCGACTCGCACCACACTGAGACGACAGCGAGAATAATTGTGTGAACATTTGTTCACAGGCTCGTATTAACTCATAAGGAGTTAAACTGCAAAGTCTCCTAGTACGGAGAATCGCACCGAACACTGACAGTTCACGCTTCCGAGCGATTTGCGGGCAATGATGTACATGCTATTCCACCCAAATAGCGTGTACCATCCAATTAACTTAGTTACACAACATCTAGGAGTCTCGGCTTCACCGATGATGTAAGAAATGCATCAGACTGGGGTTTTAACAGTGAAGAGAGATTTAGAATAGATTCTCAGGTTCACAGCTTGCACCGACAGCCGCCACTGCCGCCGCCAACGAAAGGTAATCACGCGCGCTCGCGCTATGCCAGCAAGTGATATTCAGTTCACACTCAGAACTGTGGTTGTCTCCGTGTCCCGTATTTTTTCGTAGATTCAACCATGACCTGTAGTTAAACATACGATTGTTTGGCTTATTTGAAGCAGAAACGCGAGATTTCCGATCTAACGAAAATGAATTAGTGAGCCACTGTAGAGTGCTTTATACCCTGAAGTTATGGAATTGTTTTAATTGTATGCTTCTTTCTGATTGCTCTTTACCGACTCCATCCGTTAATTGGTTAATTTTTACCTCAATTGAAATCTCTGGCACCAGCTGTATTTAATTTGTTTGTATTTTATCGACCCCCAGACAGTCTTCAACCATCTTACTATTAAAGAACCTTAAAACAGTCGGGAATTTCGCTTCACAGTTGTGAACACCCAGTATCAATATTTTACTATCCTATATATATATTATAATCATGATATTATGATATTATGAAGTCATACTTAGAGAAAATATAAACCCGAATAACGAAAATCTAAGATTTTCATTTTTTGCTAACATATAATTACGCCTGAACCCGTACACTAATTTCTGTTAGTGATAACGTTTCCTTTACAAGGAGTGTAGGGGAACCAACATTGAGATTATCGTCTGATTACATCACTGCCCATACTGCTGCACTCTCTGAAATCTGCATGTGTGAGATGGTATCTTCCTATCTTGCAGGCCGTAGGTTCAACACGAAATTCCTAAAACACTCACAGAGCGTCCTTGCACAACTGTGGTAGGAAGACAGGTCAGAATCAGTCTCACACATGGTAGTGTTTCGTACATTTGCTATTTCGTATGTCCTCGTATTTAGCAATTCCTGGGCGTTAGAACAGGTCCACCCTTACCGATACAAGGACTGTGGATAGTGTCAGTTGACCGATTCTTAACGCAAATGTCAAAATGCAGTGGTATACTATAATGTTGAAGCCATAACTGTTCTTTGTCAGCAGAACAAACTGCAATAGTTTTGGCAGCACTTCATGTCAAATATTCTTTGCGCAGAATTCTGGGCAAGTGGTAAGACCCAGCTAGATGTTCAACTACGATACAAGCGAAATTAATTGGTATATTTTCTATCAAAATGAGTCAATGGAGAGGTCTGAGTTAGTATGAATGCGACACAATTATAGGAGCTCGTCCTTCTGGCATGTTTGTACTCAGACTGTCTTCCAATAAACTGCAATATATCCTGCTAAACTGAAGAGCTCACACAATGTATCATCAACAGGATTCAAGGCACGGTGGTCTCAATGATAATGTTGAGAATCATGAAGTCTTTGAAATATGAGACGGTATGGACAGCCTCTTTATTGGAAACCGTTCTCTAACAGATTCTCTACGCCCTACTCGTGCTTGTATGGTGGGTGCTTCTGTAACCAAGATAGCTGAAGTGTTTGTTGTTTCAAGAGGCACCGTACCGAATATTTATACCGCACACAGGGAAAGCGGAAAAACATCATCCACTCAGTCACAAAGCGGACGAAAATGTGTGCTGACTGGTCGTGACAGGCCGTCATTGAGGGTGATTGTGGTGAAAAATAAGAGGACGGCAGCTACAAAACTGATTTCAGAACCGAATGTCGTACTTATGAACCCTGTCAACACCAAAACAACACGAGGGGAGCTTATTAAACAGGGAATTGCAGGACGAGCTTGAATTCCAAAACCACTCATCAGTGATAAAAGTGCTCTTAACAGAAAACGTGGTTCCGAAGCTATATAACCTGGTCTATGGAGTAATGGAGAATGTCATTTGGTCGAACGAGTCTTGTTTCACATTGTTCCCAACTTCTGGCCTAGTTTGTGCCCTAAGCGTGAGTGTGTGTGTGTTCGGTGACAATTTGGGCAGCCAGTCGTGGTATTTCATGAGCTAGCATACTCTGAAAGGTTGTATTACCACCAAGAACTGTGTGTCCATTTTGGCTGGTCAGTTCCATACCACGCTACAACGTTTGTTCCCCAACGAGATGTTGTATTCCAGGACGACAGGGTTCGTCTTTACACAACTCGTAGCGTCTAGGATTGGTTCTGTGAGCACCAGGATGAATTTTCGTATCTCCCCTGGTACCACAGTCACTATATCTCAAAATCATTGAGTCTTGGTGGTCTAATTTGGAGAGAAGGGTGTGTGATCGCTATCTACCTCCATCATCGTTACCTGAACTTGCTCTATTTTGCAGGAAGAATGATATAAGATTCCCTTGAAGACCGTCCAAGAGCTGTATTTATCCATCCGAGATGACTGGAGGCTGTTTTTAATGCCAACAGTTTTGCAACACCGTGTGCGTGGGCATGGTAAAGTGTTGTGCTTGTGGTGTTTCCATATTTCTGTCCACCCTCTGCAAGTAAAAATGAGCGCAGCAACAATAATTACACACGGAAGCCCTTGGTTACAGACAAACTGTGAAATCCGGCATTATATGAATGTCTAAGCAATTTATAGAATACTAAAAATCATTACGCAGGCATGAAATGCAGCTTTGTTTCAATACTTTGCCTAAACATTTGATAGAATGCCAGTTACGTTTAAGGCAAAGTAAGAAAGAAAGATAATTTAAATATTTCGACAGTTACAAAATCCACAAACATCATTGTTATAATGGTTTCAGTCCAATTCCTCATTCTCCAAGCTGTGAACGATACACTGATGCCATCTATGGCAATTCAAATCAGCTGGAGGAAGAAGGATTTGGTATGCGTGTCATATGACCCCTTTGCATGAATAGCAAAAACGCCATTACTGGTCAGAGAGACTAAACCAAGATCTAGAGTCTTAGGCGAAGAAAATGAAAGTGCTCTCCGACAAAATCTTCCCGTTAGCTGCAAAAGAGTCTACATTTAGAGCTCCTGTTTCTGTAATTATTAATGGTTGTGGGGACTCTTACAACATTTTGCCTGTCGCAGTGGATGTGACAAATGATGGTATTTTTATAAACTGGGTGCCAAAGAAGGAATTTTAAAGCATTTGTACACAAATCACAGTTCACAGCATGCAAGAAATCCCTCTTAAAGTCTGACGATGTTCCGATGGACATAGAAATATCTCTCAGGTCAGCTGCAACTCAGCAATCTACCGAGACTGGACAAAGATTTGTGAAATGCATGCACAAAAATAAATGTCAGAACCTAAGGTGATTGTATGTAAAAAGAAAATTTATTTACAATTGTAATGTCATTTCAGTTCTACTTGCCGCTATAAATAAAGCATAAAAGAAGTACAGCTTCGGCTTACATAAAATAGGAAATTTAGATTCAATTATTGTTTACAATAAATTAGTAATAATTGTTAAAAACTGTTTTTCAATTATTTGTTACTTATTAGTGTCTGTTGGAAAGCTATTAAAACACATATACATTAGACAAGTCAATTTTCAGACACACACAGTTGTGATAATTTTCATGCTAAAGTTTAATTTTTCATTAAATAAATAAACTTCTAGTTTGAGCAAGTTATTTCATTGTAATTTTATAACTTCCCTATGTCCGTTTCGCATTTTATAAAATACTTTGGAATTTTATACATTTACTAGGAAAAGTGTTAAATAAAATTAAGTTAAACACCTCACCACAAACTTCTAGGAATTCAATATATTGTCTAGGCATTCTATACAATGTCTTCATCTGATACTTTGCCGGTAAGACTCTAACTTTGATAAGGATTGTGTCTCCAGGCCTCGTCAAATTTTTGCCGCTATTGTGGTCCATCTGCCACCGCTGCTACACGAGATTTTGACTTAACTGTTGATCACATCTGTCGTTATTTCACCAGCTTTCTCACACGTGCTCGCATTGGTGCATGGAACAGCTAACAAATTTACACTGCCACTATTTTTACACTGCTGGGAACTATGTTGCATTAAGTCACAGATTTATGTTATTCAGTAGCTAATAACATGCCACGTAAGAGTAGCTTTGAAAATTTCATTTTTCGACGTTTCGTAATTTTTTAATTACTTGTATTTTATTTGCTGACTGATTGCTTTCATAATACTTAACAATGGCCATGTGTCGAAATTTAAATAACAACAGATAATATTTTAACAGCTTATAGGACTTCATTCAAAAACTGTGTTTTTTCCATGATGCCTCTTCCTTGTTATCAGATAAGTTATTTAGTATGGTTAGTTGTGCAAAATGGTTACAGAGGCCATTCACTATTGGATAAACATTTATACCACAGATTGAGTGTTCCCCAACAAAAATGTTGACTTCCCTGGGAAAAATTAGCAACATAACACATGTTGTAAGTGTTAAGCTGTGTGTTTAGCAGTATTTTTTTCTTTGGTACCCTAAATTAAAAAATATAACGTCATGGTGTGGGTTCCTGTAGTCATGTCCTAGTTCATGAACCACGGGCAACGTACGAGTAGCCAAGTAAGTGGTCCCGACAGTCGGAATACCAGTTACTTTGGAATAAGGCTGGGCATCTCGGACATATTCTGAGTCGTGGTCATCTTTGTGCTCATACGGCAAAGACTACCAAATTCACCGGTTAGTCCCTCAGCCGTTAGGGGTAAAACCCAATGGGACTCGGGTCAAGTAAGACTAGCAACCTGCTTCCCTGGTACTTTAAATATGATGCTGGCAACAATCAGAGCAAAATGCCTCGGACCTTTGGAGGTGACGGAGTCCCACCTCTAACTGACAAACCAGGGACTCCTAAGATACGACTTGGCAAGCAAATGGTAATGAGATGGGGAGCTATTAATATCAATGGGGGCTACTCTGGGAAGAAGGTAGAGCTGGCAGAGGCTGCAAGTAAGATGGGGCTGGACGTTTTAGCTGTTAGTGACATTCGGGTAAGGAGTGAGAAAGAAGAGGAAGTGGGAGAATACAAGGTCTACCTGTCAGGAGTCAAAGCAGGAATAGCACAATGGGGTGTAGGGCTTAACATCAGGAAAGAAATGGAACCCAGCGTAGTTGCAATAAGGTATGTAAACGAACGACTGATGTGGATAGATTTGACAGTGTCTAGCAAGAAAATTAGGATTGTGTCAGTGTATTCGCATTGTGAAGGGACAGATCAAGATAAGATGGATAGTTTTTATGACGCACTCAGTGATGTAGTTGTTAGAGTAAAGGACAAGGACAGTGTTCTGCTCATGGGTGATTTTAACGCCAGGATTGGAAATCGAACAGAAGGGTATGAAAAGGTTATGGGTAAATTTGGAGAGGATATGGAGGCCAACAGGAACGGGAAACAACTCTTGGATTTCTGTGCCAGTATGGGCTTAGTAATCACAAACTCCTTTTTTAAACATAAGAACATTCACCGGTATACTTAGGAAGGCAGGGGAACCAGATCTGTCATTGACTATATAATAACAGATCAGGAATTCAGGAAGGCTATGAGGGACACACGTGCATTCAGGGGATTCTTTGATGACACTGATCATTATTTAATCTGCAGTGAAATTGGGATTGTGAGGCCGAAAGTGCAGGAGGTCAGGTCCATATGTAGGAGGATAAGAGTGGAGAAACTTCAGGATAAGGAAATCAGGCATAAGTACATAACAGCAATCTCAGAAAGGTACCAGTTAGTTGAATGTGGTCAATTACAGTCATTGGAAAAGGAATGGACAAGGTACAGGGACACAGTACTAGAAGTGGCTAAAGAATGTCTTGGAACAGTAGTGTGTAAAAGTAGGATGAGGATAACAGCTTGGTGGAATGATACAGTCAAGGCAGCCTGTAAAAGGAAAAAGAAGGCGTATCAAAAATGGCTACATACCAGAACCCAGGTAGACAGAGGAAGTTATGTTGAAGAAAGAAACAAAGCCAAACAGATAATTGCAGCATCCAAGAAGAAATCGTGGGAAGACTTTGGAAACAGGTTGGAGACTATGGGTCAAGCTGCTGGAAAACCATTCTGGAGTGTAATTAACAGTCTTCGAAAGGGAGGTAAGAAGGAAATGACAAGTATTTTGGACAGGTCAGGAAAACTGCTGGTGAATCCTGTGGATGCCTTGGGCAGATGGAGGGAATATTTTGAAGAGTTGCTCAATGTAGGTGAAAATACGATCAGTAATGTTTCAGATTTCGAGGTAGAATGGGATAGGAATGATGATGGAAATAGGATCACATTTGAGGAAGTGGAAAAAATGGTCAATAGATTGCAGTGCAATAAAGCGGCTGGGGTGGATGAAATTAAGTCGGAACTCATCAAATACAGTGGAATGTCAGGTCTTAAATGGCTACACAGGATAATTGAAATGGCTGGGAGTCGGGACAGGTTCCATCAGACTGGACAAAAGCAGTAATCACACCAATCTTTAAACATGGAAACAGAAAAGATTGTAACAACTACAGAGGTATCTCTTTAATCAGCGTTGTGGGTAAAACCTTCTCAGGTATTGTTGAAAGGAAAGTGCGAGTATTAGTTGAGGACCAATTGGATGAAAATCAGTGTGGGTTTAGGCCTCTTAGAGGTTGTCAGGACCAGATCTTTAGCTTACGGCAAATAATGGAGAAGTGTTATGAGTGGAACAGGGAATTGTATCTATGCTTTATAGATCTAGAAAAGGCATATGACCGGGTTCCTAGGAGGAAG
Source organism: Schistocerca cancellata (assembly GCF_023864275.1). Classification (NCBI taxonomy): domain Eukaryota; kingdom Metazoa; phylum Arthropoda; class Insecta; order Orthoptera; family Acrididae; genus Schistocerca; species Schistocerca cancellata. The sequence continues at coordinate 397,555,335 of NC_064631.1, forward strand.
TTATTGTCTGTTCTACAAGATTATGGAATAGGAGGCAAACTTTTGCAAGCAATTAAAGGTCTTTACATGGATAGTCAGGCAGCAGTTAGAGTTGACGGTAAATTGAGTTCATGGTTCAGAGTAGTTTCAGGGGTAAGACAAGGCTGCAACCTGTCTCCACTGTTGTTCATATTATTTATGGATCATATGTTGAAAACAATAGACTGGCTGGGTGAGATTAAGATATGTGAACACAAAATAAGCAGTCTTGCATACGCGGATGACTTAGTTATGATGACAGATTCGATTGAAAGTTTGCAAAGTAATATTTCAGAGCTAGATCAGAAATGTAAGGACTATGGTATGAAGATTAGCATCTCCAAAACGAAAGTAATGTCAGTGGGAAATAAATATAAACGGATTGAGTGCCAAATAGGAGGAACAAAGTTAGAACAGGTGGGCGGTTTCAAGTACTTAGGATGCATATTCTCACAGGATGGCAACATAGTGAAAGAACTGGAAGCGAGGTGTAGCAAAGCTAATGCAGTGAGCGCTCAGCTACGATCTACTCTCTTCTGCAAGAAGGAAGTCAGTACCAAGACTAAGTTATCTGTGCACTGTTCAATCTTTCGACCAACTTTGTTGTATGGGAGCGAAAGCTGGGTGGATTCAGGTTACCTTATCAACAAGGTTGAGGTTACGGATATGAAAGTAGCTAGGATGATTGCAGGTACTAGTAGATGGGAACAATGGCAGGAGGGTGTCCACAATGAGGAAATCAAAGAAAAACTGGGAATGAACTCTATAGATGTGGCAGTCAGGGCGAACAGGCTTAGATGGTGGGGTCATGTTACACGCATGGGAGAAGCAAGGCTACCCAAGAGACTCATGGATTCAGCAGTAGAGGGTAGGAGGAGTCGGGGCAGACCAAGGAGAAGGTACCTGGATTCGGTTAAGAATAATTTTGAAGTAATAGGTTTAACATCAGAAGAGGCACCAATGTTAGCACTGAATAGGGGATCATGGAGGAACTGTATAAGGGGGGCTATGCTCCAGACTGAACGCTGAAAGGCATAATCAGTCTTAAATGATGATGATGATGATAACAGATAATAAACAGGAATTTCCAGTTGTATATGAAAAATGAGAGCGTTATGCAAAGCTTAATAATTGCAAAAGAATTGTTCCGTAGTGTAAAATGGGGTTACAAGCAGGTAATGTTTGTATTAGTTGTAAACAAAGAAAAATACTTTATGTGCTACGGTATGATTTTATTCAGCAGAGAGCTGAAGGTTTTTGCACCAGGGTGCTTTATCTCCTTTTGCATGCTTACCAAAAGCTCTGTTATCAAACTTCCTGGCAGATTACAACTGTGTGCCGAATCAGAAATCTAACCTGGGAACTTTACCTTTCACTGGAAAATGCTTTACCAACTAAGCTACCCAAGCACAAGAGTCCCATCCCAACGTGACAGATTTAAGTACATTAACACCATTCAGCACCGACAGAACAGATGAACAGATACGCTTTTAACTGAAAAAATCTTGCATACATGTAGACGCGGAATATTATGAGTAAGTGATGTTAAGAAATTGTATTAAAATGCTACTGCAGCTTTCTCCTTTACAATCAAATACCCAGATCCTCACTGCTTTACTTCCCGCAAGACCTCATCTTCTACCTTCCAGACTTCACGGAAGTTCTCCTGCAAAACATGCTGGACTAGAACTCATGCAAGAAAGGGTATTGTGGAGACAGCCTGGGGATATTTTTAGAATGAATTTCGCTCTCTGTAGAGGAATGTGCACTGCTATCAAACTTCATGGCAGATTAAAACTGTGCGTCTCTCGTGGGCACGTGCTCTACCAATGGTGAACTTGCGCGCGAAAGACAAAGATCCCGGGATATAGTCCCGGTCCGGTACACAGTTTTAATCTGCCAAGAAGTTTCATTACACCAAGTTGTTTGAAAAGATTATGGAGTGAGGTTCGAGAGGCGACTGCACATATAAAACGAACTTCTCTTTTCTGTGCTGCAAAGATGTTTTTTCATGCCGGCGTGTTGGTCCACAGTACTATCCCTAAATCAGCTGGGTTGAAGAAAATGCAGTCACCAAAAAAAGAGATCACTAATGGAGCACAACACTTGCTTTTATTACCTGGTCATCAAGCTCAAGAGCTACTCCTTATAGGTGCTTCTGGTTTGCGTGAAGTGAATGGAACGAGTCTTTCTTAGATTAATTGAAATGACACTGGTTGTCATCCAGGTCAGACTTCCTCAGCCGGCCGCTGTGGCCGAGCGGTTCTAGGCACTTCAGTCCGGAACCGCGCTGCTGCTACGTTGCAGGTTCGAATCCTGCCTAGGGCATGGATGTGTGTGATGTCCTTAGGTTTAAATAGTTCTAAGTCTAGGGGACTGATCACCTCAGATGTTAAGTTCCATAGTGGTTAGACCCATCTGAACCATTTCTGAACTTCCTCAAGCATGTCCTTGATATCAGACTCTAATAAAAGCTTTGAGAGATGGAATATGAAACGGCAGATAAATGCAAGCGGTACAAGTACAATGAAAACCTACCTTGACTAAAACGAAACTGTGTGCATTTCGTTTTGAAATGAACTTGTTGTGAGTACTAACACGTGTTCAAACAATTAAGGTCCATAGAGAGATAATACGAGCTTCGATTTTACAAGCATTGAGAATATAGGTGTGACTTTGTTTAAAGATATACTCTGACATCTCTTTGGCATAAGTTCAGGGAAATCGACGTGATAGGGGTAATTGAGTCTCGAGCCCTCGGAACACTAGCCCAATATCGTATCCACTGCGGCACCCTGCTGCGTCAGACACATGCAAGTAAAGTTCAACTAAAATTTCCAAAAAATTACGGAGATTCTGTAAGGGCACAAGAGTAAATTGTATGAGCGCTGAAGACAAGCATGTAGCTCGATACAGGTCTGGGCTTTATAAATAAACAATAATACCGGTACAAGCAGCCTTGTCTGTGTAGTTATACATTGCCTGAGAAAAAAAGTGCATCACCCGAAGAGGGAACAAAATGAAATTTCACGGGTTGAGAGGGAACGAAATGCAACTTCACTGGACTGCGAGGGAATGTGATGTTTTAGCACTGAATACAAAATCGAATCAAATTAACAAATAATTTGGCACTTATCAGAATGACGTTGGACCCCCACTGGACCGGATACATGCGCCGATTCGGTTGGGAAAGGTGTCAGAAAACCGTTGTACCTTCTCCTGAGGCAAGCTGGCCCGCAACTGTTGTAACTGGTCCTCGATATCGTGGGTACAAGCACTGGATGATGATGATGATGATGATGATGATGATGATGTTTCGGAATGTGGGCCGCTCAACTGCGCGGTTATCTGCTCCCGTACAAATTCCCAACCTTTACTCAGTCCAATCTCGACACTTTCATGAATGATGATGATACGATGAGGACAACACAAACACCCAGCATCTCGAGGCAGGTGGAAATCCCTGACCCCGCCGCGAATCGAACCCGGAACCCCGTGCTCGGGAAGCGAGAACGCGACCGCGAGACCACGAGCTGCGGATATAGGCATTTTAATGGAGTTGATGTCCGAGCTATGCAATGTAATGGAGGTGATGTCCGAGCTAATCCCACACCTGGACAGACCTGGGAACCTTGCTGGCCATTGGAATATCTCAACATCAAGCAGACAGTTCATAGAGACATGCGTCATGTGCGGACTAGCATTGTCCTGTTGAAAAATGGCACTACGATACTGCGAGTTGAGACGCAATACTTGACGACGTCGAATGTCCTTGATTTACTGTTGTATCTTCGAAGTTCCCTGAACCGTGACCAGAAATGGACTCCGACACGATGACGCCAGGAGTAACAACGCTGTGCCTACCGAAAACACTGGAAGAACAGGACTTCTCTCAAGGTCGCCACCATACACGCCGACGATGGTCATCTTCCGGGATAACGCAGTACTGCGGTTCATCGTTGAACACATGTGGCGCCTTTCATCAACAGTCCATGCTTCCCACTCACAGCACCATTCCAAACACAACCGTTTGTGTTCGGGCTGTTGCACAGGCAACTGCTCTCAAAGACACGAGATGCGTCGTTTTAGGTGTGTTCGGCACTTACTCGCTGTTGTTTACATGGCCATTGACAACACTGAAAATACTACTGGGCCCAAGGAGAAAAATAAATTGAAGATGAAAGTCATTGCTTTACATACCGTCCTTGATGGTCCATGTGTTTTTGCACATACCCCGGTCTCAGAAAAGCGGGGCGAGATGACGGAGGATGATGCAAGGAGTCCAATACTTGTTGTCGGATGGTAGGTGCAGATGTCAGAGGGTTACGATGTGCTTGGTTCACAGTAGAGCAGTCATCCCTTGTTCTTGGAAAAAGGCACAGGTCACACCCGTCTACAAGAGGTGTAGTAAAAGTGATCCATAAAATTACCATCATATATCCTTGACATCGATTTGTTGTAGAATCTTAGAACGTATTCTGTGATCAAACACAAAGAGATATCTAGATATCTTGAACACAATGACCTCCTCAGTGCCAACCAGCATGGTTTTCGAAAACATCGATCATGTGAAACCCAACTCGCACTTTTCTTACATATTGAAGCTTTGGATCAAGGCAACCAGGTACATGTTGTGTTTCTTGATTTCCGAAAAGCATTTGACTCAGTACCGCACCCATGCTTATTGTCAAAAGTGCGATCATATGCGTTATCAAGTGAAATTTGAATTTGTGAATGGACTGAGGGCTTTTTGATAGGGAGGACACAGCATTTTATCTTCGATGGATAAGTCATCGACAGATGTAGAAGAAACTGCGGGAGTGCCCCAGGGAAGTGTGTTGGGGCCCTCGCTGTTTATTTTGTATATTAATGACATTGTAGACAATACTAGTACTAAAATCAGGCTTCTTGCAGATGATGCAGTTATCTATAACGAAGTACTATCTGAGAGAAGCTGCATAACTAGTCAGTCAGATCTTGATAAGATTTCAGCATGGTACAGAGATTGGCAACTTGCTCTAAATGTTCAGAAATGTAAAATTTTGCTCTTCACAGGACGAAAAAACATAGTATCCTTTAACTATAATATCAATGAGTCACTGTTAGAATCGGCTAACTCATACATCCATACCTAGTTGTAACACTTTGTAGGGATGTGAAATGGCAAGCTCCCACAGATTCAGTCGTGGGTAAAGCTCGCGGTAGACTTCAGTTCATTGGTGGAATACTGGGGAAGTACAATCAGTCTACAAAAGAGATTGCTTACAAATCGCTTGTGCGACCCATCCTAGAATATTACTCAAGTGAGGGGGACGCGTACCAGATAGGATTAACAGGGGATTTTGAACATATACAGAGAAGGGCAGCACCAATGGTCACTGGTTTGTTTAATCCATGGGACAGTGTCACAGAGATACTGAAGGGACTGAAACAACATACTCTTGAAGACAGACGCAAGCTATCTCGAGAAAATCTATTAACAAAGTTTCAAGAACCGGCTTTAAATGACTACTCTAGGGATATACTACAACCCCCTACGTATCGATCACACAGGGATCGTGAGGGTAAGATTAGAATAATTATTACACGCACAGAGGCATTCAAACAATTATTCTCCCCGCACTCCATATGTGAATGGAACAGAAAGAAACCCTAATAACTGGTACAATGGGACGCACGCTCTGCCATGCACCTCACTGTGGTTTGCAGAGTGTAGATCTAGATGTAGATGCAGATGTATATGATAGTCAGAAGCAGTCGACCAGAACCTTGACGAGCATTCCTGCCCTCCCGTTCCCATGCAGTCCAACATTGGGCCACTGCCACATAAATCTGGATAATGCGCAATGTGACCAACCGACCAAAATGATACCCACACAGAGGCCTCTTTCAAACTTTTTCAGGTGCTGACAACGCTGTCTCACACGAGTACGCGTCATATCCGTGTCCTTCACAGTGATCACTTAACATCTGACGCTTTTCACGCACCTTATATACTCTACGAGGCCTGGTAACAGCACTAAATACGAACTGCACTAATTCACTCTCATGGTCGTGCTACATGTCACAGAGAGTTGCAGTTGTAACCATTTCCATACCTGTCAATGGTGTGTGCGCTTACAAAGCTACAATGACATCCGACCGCGTGCTGGGGTGCTTCACATTTTTGTCAGGCGCTGTATATGTAGAATGTCACTCATCAATGTCTATCAAAGAGTGTAAACATAAGTACGTAGTTATCGGCAGAAATGCTAGAGACACGTCTTCCAAGAGATCTTCTAAAAGGAAAATACTGAACGTAACACTTGTTTGGTACAGAAACAAATGTATCTTTGCAACTTCTATGTAGACTGTATCATAATTAAAGATGAAAAATGATACGGGACAAAATATATGACACAGAGACGGAAACGTTCCCGTAAACATGCGTCCGCAAAGAGGGCGTTTTCGAGATAATTGCAAATGTGTGGTTACAAGGCTCCATTGACTTCGGCATGAAGTATTATCCTAGTTAGTACAACGGTATTTTAAACGTACATTTTCTATTAGGTCTCCATTGGGCTCAAGTTTCACCTATGACCTACATTAACAAGAACAACAAAACTATTTCGACATGTTACATTCTACAGTTTACCGTACACTCGTACCTGTTAAAGGAGCTGTTCCACGTCTCGATCTCGCATTTGAATGCAATAATACAATCGTCTACACAGCGTGTTACGAATTCTTTCAAACACTGTCAGGTCACTTCGTAAATCTTAACAAGACTGTACAATTTCCTGCCCAATTTCTTAAACCTATATCGATGCGACTGATTGTGCACGTTACTGTTGTGATGACCTTAAGCCCGTCTCACACGGAGCAAGATTCGCTGTAAGTTTCCTTGCTGGCTCAAGCGACGGCTACCTTGCGGGCTCCGTCGTCTGCTAACGGGCTACCTTGCTGGGAAACTTGCAAGATTTCCAGGATAGGTCCGGTGCTATTTTTCTTGTAAGGTTCCCTGCGTGCTACCTGCGTTGGCCAATCATGAGACTTTTCGTTTGTGACGTCACACGTGGAAAGCTTGGGCGGGAAGCCTTTGTTGATAGTCGCTTTTCTGCTGTTCTGAGGTGCGGTAGGAAGTTCTTGTAATTATTAAATAATGGCACCGAAGTGGTCGAAGGAAGCGATTGAAGTATTGATATGTACTTACAGGGAAGAACAGTGTCTGTACGTTGTGAAAAGCGCAAACTATTATAATAAACACTTGCGTGCAGAAGCACTCGAAAGAGTTGCAAAGGATGTACGATCTTCTATCCTACAAAATAAAGTCGTATATAACAGTCATTATTGGTATTTTTATAAAGTCTAACAGTAATGAAATGGTGATACTTTTCAAACAAAAGTAGGTGTTATGCGAACTAACCTCAACTCTTTATGAAGCATAGACAGCACACCTTTTCCAGAGTTTCTCCTCTTAATCCAGTTTTTCGTCCATTCTTTTTTTTTCTTCTTCCCTCATTAGCATGCATTTCTGCATCGTTTAGCACCAAAACAGCTAATAACGCCAGTTCGCCCTGAACATCTATACCTGAAGCAGCCATCTTCGTTCGATACAACATGCGGCCGATCACAACACAACTAGCGGCCGATCTTGCACCGTGGGAGAGCTTCGGCATGGAAGATAGCCGGCTCCTTTCCCTGCAAGCCAGCAGGCATGCACGCCATCTCGCAAACTTGCGGCGAACCTTGCTCCGTGTGAGACGGGCTTTAGGCTGAAAAACAGGAGTTTTAAGTGCAGGCGATTCTGGTCAAAACGCCCGCGACATCACAGTGGCGCATTTTATGTCATTTGACATCAGCAGCATAATGTGCCCATCATGCATCTGTTACAGTCCCCAACCATGGGTAGGAGGTGAAATTTGAGTCCAGTTTTTTGGGTAGTTAATGGAAAAGTTTACATTACAAATACACTGCAGGAAAAAAAAATTAGTAGACCCTTTTAGAGGTCTCCAAATCACTCAATATTTATTGTTGTAACAGTGTATATGGAGTGCACGAAATTATTACATTTACATATCAACAGCACAAGCGGTTCTGAGATGCCAGTTATCGACCCATGCTGAAAAACTCATATTAGAACGTGGTGTAGCTTCCGCGGGCGGCAACGCTGGCGCTGACTTTGGCATCCACTCGATTGTACAGATGGCGAATACTGTCCTGGAATACATTATGCCATGCCTGCTCGACCTGTTCACGTAGTTCTGTAAGAGTTGTTGGCTGACAAGTCACATGTCCCATGTTCCAACTCTGGAGATCGTGCTGGCCGGGGAAGTTGCTGCATGTTGAGTTTCACGGGCAGTGTGTGGGCGAGAATTATACTATAGGAAGAACATATCACCTTCCTATTGCAAAAAAGAACGGGTCTAACTAAGTTCTGCACATACCGAGCACTTATTAGCATCCCCCCAGAAACACTAATGGTGAACCATAGTTGTAGCTTACAGCATCCCAGACCATAAGGCCTGGGGTGGGGGTGATGTGTCTCGTTACGAATGCACTCTACGAGACGGCGCTCAACAGGTCTACGTCGTAGTAGTAAGAGACCATCAATTGAGTGCAGGCAGCATGTGCTTACATCGTCGAAGACAATGGCGCGCCATTTCATCTTCCAAATGATCCTATGACGGTACCGGTCCAGCCGTGCGTGTCGATGCTGTGGCGTGGGTGGAAGACGGGCTAGCGTACCCGTCGACCCACTGCTGATAACCAGTTCGCAATATTTCGTGTTGACATGTCTGGGCTCACAAGTCCTTTCATCTGTGCTGCGGTATCTGTACGATCTGCCACTGCTGCCTTACAATACGACGATCCTGGAGGGGCGTCTGTGCTGCGTGAACGTCCAGAACTTCGTCTAAGGGTGCGAGATTGTCCACGTGACCACTGATATCAGCAGCGTTGCGCAAATGCCGCAGCGCGTCCAACTTGTGTGGCATTTCTTCGAGAGGATCATCCTGTAACTCATAAGGCCACAATTTAACCCCTTTCAAACTCGCTCAGTTTGTTGTAAGAAGCACGAGGGCGTCGCCGTTGTACCACGTTGAGCCTTCTCTGTGAGCATTCCCTATTACACCACTGGCCATTAAAATTGTTACACTACGAAGATGACGTGCTAATGACGCAAAATTTAACCGACAGGAACAAGATGCTGTGATATGCAAATGATTAGCTTTTCAGAGCATTCACACAAGGTTGGTGCCGGTGGTGACACCTACAACGTGCTGACATGAGGAAAGTTTCCAACCGATTTCTCATACACAAACAGCAGTTGACCGGCGATGCCTGGTGAAACGTTGTTGTGATGCCTCGTGTAAGGAGGAGAAATGCGTACCATCACGTTTCCGACTTTGATAAATGTCGGATTGTAGCCTATCGCGATTGCGGTTTATCGTATCGCGACATTGCTGCTCGCGTTGGTCGAGATCCAATGACTGTTAGCAGCATATGGAATCGGTGGGTTCACGAGGGTAATACGGAATGCCGTGCTGAATCCCAATGGCCTCGTATCACTAGCAGTCGAGATGACAAGCATCTTATCCGCATGGCTGTAACAGATCGTGCAGCCACGTCTCGATCCCTGAGTCAACAGTCGGGGACGTTTGCAAGACAATAACCATCTGCACGAACAGTTCGACGACGTTTGCAGCAGCATGGACTATCAGCTCGGAGACCATGGCTGCGGTTACCCTTGACGCTGCATCACAGACAGGAGCGCCTGCGATGATGTACTCAACGACGAACCTGGGTGCACGAATGCCAAAACGTCATTTTTTCGGATGAATCCACGTTCTGTTTACAGCATCATGACGCTCGCATCCGTGTTTGGCGACATCGCGGTGAACGCACATTGGAAGCGTGTATTCGTCATCGCCATACTTGCGTATCACCCGGCGTGATGGTATGGGGTACCATTGGTTACACGACTCGGTCACCTCTTGTTCGCATTGACGGCACTTTGAACAGTGGACGTTACATTTCATATGCGTTACGACCCGTGGCTCTACCCATCATTCGGTCCCTGCGAAACCCCACATTTCAGCACAATAATGCACGACCGCATGTACAGGTCCTGTACGGGCCTTTCTGGAGACAGAAAATGTTCGACTGCTTCCCTGGCCAGTACATTCTCCAAATCTCTCACCAATTGAAAACGTCTGGTCAATGGTGGCCGAGCAACTGGCTCGTCACAATACGCCAGTCACTACTCTTGATGAACTGTGGTATCGTGTTGAAGCTGCATGGGCAGTTGTACCTGTACACGCCATCCAAGCTCTGTTTGACTCAATGCCCAGGCGTATCAAGGCCGTTATACGGCCAGAGGTGGTTGTTCTGGGTACTGATTTCTCAGGATCTATGCACCCAAACTGCGTGAAAATGTAATCACATGTCAGTTCTAGTATAAAATATTTGTCCAATGAATACCTGTTTATCATCTGCATTTCTTCTTGGTGTAGCAACTTTAATGGCCAATAGTGTTCATGGTAGACACAGACGGCACTCTCGTAGGTGGGCCACTACGCTATCTGTTGGCGGAGAACGTTGAAACCATTATCTGTACATCTACTATGTCACAGCTGGAATATGTCGTCATCGAATCAAAATCAATGACGTCTTTCCAGGTACACTTATTTTTTTCGGCAGTGTTCTTCAATACCAACAGGAAAATATTTCATACTGAAGTTAGTGGCGGCTCGTAAGCATAAAGCCACAATTATCTCGCAAACAGCTCCTTTTGCGGACCCATGTTTACAAGAACATTTTTGTTTCTGTTATCTTATACTTCCACCCGTGCCAGTTTTCACTGTTAATTAAGATATACGCTGTGTACTCCAGAAACTTTGTCATTCACCGAATTTAATATCAAGTATTAGTCCCTGATTTAATGTTTACACATAAACTAAGAAACTCTGGTAACATATACTAACAAAGAGATAGAGGGGCTGGCCAGTACTTACCTCAGCTCAGTACAGCCGATAGGTACACAAAACAGAACAGAAAATTTACATATCCTAGCTTTCCTCTCCCGCAACTATCCTGCAGACCTTGTCCACAAACAGATCTCCCGAGCAATACATTCCTCCCCGTCCAACAACAATGTTCCTACCCCCAGACCACACAGAAGCATCCCCCTTGTCACCCAATATTATCCTGGCCTAGAATACATCAACAAATTACTCCGCCAGGGATATGACTTTCTCATGTCAAGCCCTGAAATGAAATCATCCCTTGACAATATTCTCCCCACACCGCCCAGAGTTGTCTTTCGTCCGTCCCCCCCCCCCCCTAACCTCCGTAACATCCTTGTCAAACCCTACAATATTCCCAGACCACCTTCTCTACCCAGCAGTTCCTAGCCCTGTAACCGACCCCGCTGCAAAAACCCCCCACAACCACCTACTGCAGCCCCGCTACTGGTAAAACATACACAATTCAAGGCGGGGCCACACGTGAAACAACACATGCCATTTATCAGCTGACATGCCTGCACTGTACAGCCTTTTACATTGGTATGACGACAACTAAACTGGCTGAGCGCATGAACGGGCACAGACGAACTGTCCGCCTAGGAGATGTCCAATACCCAATAGCAGAGGATGCCCTCCAGCATAATTCTAGGGACCTAGGAACCTGCTACGCCGTACGTGCCATTTGGCTTCTCCCAGCCAACACCAGTCCCTCGGAACTGCGGAGATGGGAACTTGCACTCCAACACATCCTTTCATCCCGCCATCCCCCTGGACTGAACCTACGTTAACCAACCTCACTCTCATTTACTCTTCAGTCTTCTCCTCTTTCCCTTTCCTCTTTAGCCATTCACGCATCTTTTCATCCTACATAGTTGTGTTTATATTATATACCTCTTTACTTCTGTATGCATCCTCTTTGGTTTGCAGCTGGTACAGTACTTACAGTAGAATATCTTTGGCTTCCCTCTGACACCCATGCCTCCGTCTTTGCTACCCTCCCTGTTTACCTTTCCCCTGTTGCTTCATAGCCTGGGTTGTGAGTAACTGAATCACTTTCCCTTCTTCCCCTTTTTTTCCCTCTCGCCTCCCTGACGAAGGAACAAAGTTACGAAATCTAGGATACGTAAATTTTCTGTTCTGTTTTGTGTATCTATCCGCTGTACTGAGCTAAGTACTGGCCAGCCCCTCTATCTCTTTGTTAGTATTTGTTTCACATCTTTATATGAGATTTTCCGTTAATCATTTAAACTCTGGTAACAAGTGAATATGACGTTAAAGCAGAATTAAGCATTCAAATATTAGTGCACTTCCTTGTCGATTCACTTTCTGTTGCCGTAGATTTACCGAGATTTTGTGTTTTATAGGTACTTTGCAAGTGATGTGCATGTGTGTGTGTGTGTGTGTGTGTGTGTGTGTGTGTGTGTGTGTGTGTCACACTCCCTACGACAGGTACTGTTCATCAGAACAATGCATGTAAGGGTTTTTTGCTGATTACCTTACTGAGGGAGAGCTCTTCAGATTCCGGACGCTGGACGTCGCTCGTGATCTTCGAAATGCCGTTTGATTTCTGTTGGTCTGCTTCTGCTTCGATATTTTTGCTCTCCTTAATCAAAAGAGTCAGAAAGAGAAAATATAATGAAAATGCGTATTAGAGATGCAATGACGATATTAGATTAGTATCAGCACCACAACAAAATTGTTTGGCTATTCTGAGAAAAACTCTTCAAAATTCCAAAGACTGTCTTCTAAAATGAACATGTTGTTCAGTAAAAAAAAGGTGCACGACTGAGATTATACAATCTTAGAGTAACTTCTAAACTACACGTCTGGGGTTTGATTAGATTGATATGTCTAAGGGGCAGTCAAATGGAAAGGACACAGATACAAAAACAGTAAGTAAAATTTTTATCATTTCAAAAGTAATCTGCAGGACAGTCAACACATTTATCCCACCGTGACACAAGACGGTCAATGCTTTCATGGAAAAATGTTTGCGGCTGCCTACGGAACCTTGGTTGCACCCAGGCATGCACCTCTTCGTCCGAAGCAAATAAGGAGCCACGAATGTCCGGTGACATTTTCCCATGGTTGTTTGGAGTACGATGCAGAAGTTTCGCTGGGAAGCCCTCACACATCCTCCACACAGTCCCGACATCTCCCCATGCGATTTAGATATTTTTGGAGCCGTGAAGAAAGATATTCGAGGCCGTCGATTTGCTTCGGAAGAAGGTCGCTCCTGGCTGCAGTCATGGTTCCGCAGACGACCGCAATCTTTTGCCATGAAGGTACTGATCGTCTTGTATCACAGTGGGGTAAATGTATTAACACTTATGGCGATTACTTTTGAAGTAATAAACTGTTTACTTACTTTTCTCCATCTGCCTTTTTCCATTCGACTTATATACCCAATATACCCCACCTTGATTGTCAGATTTCCAACTAAGCGATAGTCAAATTCATCTCATACTCGATAATTATACATGATACACACAAGAAGATCCGAATTGTTACGGTTTTATTTTGTTGGTGGTTGAATGTTAACTGAAAACCTCAGTTGTATAGCTTTCTTCACTTCCCGGCACTCCAGAAAGAAATTTCAATTTACTTTCCTCTATTTGAGAAGCGTTGGATGTGTCTTCCACGGCTCACAGTAACTGACATTGACACAAAAACTCCATAAGGAGCAATTTCAGGCATAAAAGGACTATTCAAACGTCGAACCGGAGGGGCTGTGGAGTGTTTTTGAGAATATGTAGGTAGTTCTTATTGTGCTTATTGTGCTTGCAGTATCTCTCTGAGTGATATGACGATCGTCCTAAATCAATCTTTCAACATTTTGCTTGTGAAACTCGGTGGTTGCTGTCACAGGACGTCCAACTCTTTGTATGTCAAGCAGGTCAGATGTTCCCACCTCAACATCGTTAAACTTACACGCCCAACGACACACAGTACTCACATCAACACAATCACCATAAATTGCTTTCAGTGTCTGATGAATCTCCTTTGGGGTGCCGTCTTCTGCTGTCAAGAATCCAATGACTGCACGTTACTTAAGTCGCACTGACCGACCGTCAGCGCAGGGTTCCAACAACCGTTCAATGCTAAGTCTTCCCGCCAACTGGAGCTGTAGAGAAGAGGCTACGGAACAAGCCAGTACCTGTCGCATACCAATGCTGCCAACTGTTGAAGTGTTACGAAGGTTGAAGCATTACTTTTCAATCAACCCTTTTATATAACTTCACGACAACGTATATCACATACTGTTTTTTACAGTAACAAAACTCGAAAAGCGTTGTTTTTATTAGCAGAATTGTGTCTCTCAGTATTGGTATCCGAATGTTCTAGGATTCCTAAAACTTTCAGGAAGCACGGGTTTCAAATCAACACTGGCCATCCTGATTTCGGTTTCCCATGGTTGCCTTAATTTAGATCATTAAGCAAAGCCATGGCCGATATCAGAATGGTTCCACTAACAAGATTTCGATCGAATTCATTCCCCGTTCTCCTATACCTAATCTACTGCAGCGCCCTAATGCCTTCAATGTTAACGAGGCGCAAAATTTCAACGCTTCTTCTTTTAACAGTGCGTGGATCATAACTGCTTTCTTAATTGCAGTGCCAACGTCTTACACCTGGCTCCTCCTTCTCACTGCCTTCAGTTTTGTCTTGTGGGTAGTAGTGCAACACTACTTCCAAACAACTGTGGGCCAGTTGAGAAATTCACATAACAACAATAGTGACCACACGAGCACCATACCTACTCGTCCACGGGACGAGTTTGACCATCGCGTAGAAATATGCTACCAATGTGTTTCTACGTTGACTCATATCGAACTGTTTTACTTTTTAAATGTTTCGGAATTTCGCAGACTTGCCGGAATTGACTGTACACTTCTAGCACTATAGCTTTCTCTGCATCTACTATGATGTACTTATTAGTCTGCTTACCTTAACGAGGGCGAGATCGTCCGATTCTGCACTGAATTTGTCACCAGAGTCATTTACAATTCCACTCCAACCCTGAGAGTCTTCTCTTGTGCCTTCATTCTGAGAAGAAATTAACAGAACAGAAATGAGCGTAAAACAGGCGATTTTACACTTAATTATCTCAATACCAACAGCTACACAATTTTATGTCATTTTGAACTCCACCATTCCTCATAGACCAAAAATGTATCACCATTCCTTCAGTTTTGAGTGTCTAATAATATGGTAATTTTACGAAAAAAAAGATAAAAGTAATTCACCAAATCAGTTTGTATTCTCATATTGACGTAATCCATGTTACTGTGTGGATTCCCTACAATTTACATTTCTTATGATTTTTGGAGCCTAAATATATCGGAAACATTTTGTGTAGTAAGGATGTGCTTTTTTGTTGCTTTTCGCAACATTTGATCATTGAAATATCTGTGTCTCGGCAGCAATGTGTACGTAGCACTGAAAACTACGCACATGTATTTGGGAAGACTGTGATCGAAATCCTGCCGTCCCGATCCAGTCTCTCCGTGGTGCCGGCCGGAATGGCCGTGCGGTTCTAGGCGCTACAGTCTGGAGCCGAGCGACCGCTACGGTCGCAGGTTCGAATCCTGCCTCGGGCATGGATGTGTGTGTTGTCCTTAGGTTAGTTAGGTTTAATTAGTTCTAAGTTCTAGGCGACTGATGACCTCAGAAGTTTAGTCGCATAGTGCTCAGAGCCATTTGAGCCTCTCCGTGGTTTTCCTGCATCAGGTGAATTCCGGCACAGTTCTTTCAACACGGCTACGGCTAATTTCCCTCCGCTCTTTTACGTTGAAGCTTTCTTATTTCTTGTTGAAACTGCTGTCATGTTTGTGAATTTCTATGCCTTTCCTGGACAAGTGATCGTGGTAGCTCTACAACACAGAAAAAATCTCCGTAACGGCGAATTTCATTTTGGGGTCGGTCTCATACGGCGCGTGCTCCGCTACGGCCGATTTCTCCACCTGGCTCACTTGGGACATTTCACTGAGGGGCTGAAGAAGCTGAAACTCGGACCAAACGTCGTCTTGGTCAGCTTTGATGTTGTTCTTTGTTTACCAAATTGCCGCTGTATGGTGGAAATAGGTTCCAGTTAGACGCAGAATAACACCAAATTTTTTCATGCATGTCTTACAACGAGCTACTTAATGCAGAATGGCAACTTCTACGAAGTGCTAGAAGGCTTCACGATAGGTAGTCCATTTAGTAAAGTGGTTACTAATTTCTTCAAGGAGCCATTCGAAAGACATGCACCGATCTTGGCACCTTGTAAAGCTAAGGTGTGGTACAGATACGTCGACAACTTCGTCATGGTGAGGAAGAGCTTGGAAACTTCCTAAGACATCTGAACACTGCTCATGCCAACATAGAATTTACTATCGAGTTAGAAAAGAACCAACAGCTACCATTTCTAGATGTGCCAGTTAGGAAGAACGGCCACACAGACTCATATTTACACACACTGTAAAATCGTCACCCAAGCCAGAAAAGGGGAACGATTAATACGTTCGTAACGCGTCCAAGACGAATTTGTGGGCCACTGCGCCTCAGTCACGAAATTCAACACCTGAAATGGGTTCTGAGGAGCAACGGGCAGGCTACCAGTTGCATAAGAAATAGCACGAGACCTAACACATGGCAAAGTGACACGTCAGAAGAAGAAACGTCGGGGACGGCCTTTCTGCCATACATCCCCAAGATGAAGGACAAAATCGGCCATACACTGCGCAAACAGGGCGTATACATTGCATGGGGGCTTAATTAAATACAATGCAAATAATTTTAGTAGCTGTCTGTCCGGTTACGAAGCCTCGTAACTGGTTGGCCCTGAGTAGTATTAGTACGCAATCTGACTGCATAAATAACAATAAAGAATGAAAGGAAATTTCCGTTAACACAATTGATTAATTAAGTCTCCAGCAACTATAAAAGCTACGAAACAACAAAGTACAAGTGTAACTGTTCTGTGTGTGGAAGTGTGATTCAACATACACGTACCTGGCACGGTTCTTCCTCAATACGACAAGATATTTTAAACACCATTTACAATGAAGTAATTCAAAAACCAGAAATACTATAATTGCACATAGAAATCAGAATTACAGTCTAATGCATGAACACAAGCCAGATGCTTTGTTGACTGAACCTGTGACCAAGAGGCATTGTTATTTAGGAAATTTGAAATAAAAAAAATGGTTCAAATGGCTCTGAGTACTATGGGACTTAACATCTATGGTCATCAGTCCTCTAGAACTTAGAACTACTTAAACCTAACTAACCTAAGGACATCACACACATCCATGCCCGAGGCAGGATTCGAACCTGCGACCGTAGCAGTCGCGCGGCTCCGGACTGAGCGCCTAGAACCGCTAGACCACCGCGGCCGGCAATTTGAAATAAAAAAAATTTTTGTTACCTTCATATATATTGACGAAAAATACACTGTGATCATTACAACATCCCCAATCGAACAGCATCTGCTGTCTCGCCCAACAGAACAATTGCACATGACATGCCCTCAACTAGTACTGCTATCGACATCCTCTCAACAAGCACTGCCCACGGCAACCTCTGAACTACGACTGCCCAGTGGAGGCTGCGCAATCATACTCTTTGGCGCAATCTCTGCCGCTGTGACTCAGTGTAGCCACCTTTCAACATAGCTATTTACAAACCGACAAAGAAGATCAAAGAGATCAAAGAGTGTCTGAAATCGGCTATGGCCAAAAGAAACCCACTCGCAATGCCGGCAATGTACCGCATATCGTTTACATACAGAAAGTCTACTTTGGAAGGACTGGATGGTCCATCAGCACGTCGAAAATAAACTAAATTTTAGGTTGGAACAGGTGAAGAAATCGATTGTGGCGGAGCACGCGCTGTGTGACACCGACCTCGTTTATAATTCGCCGACGCGAAGGTTCTCGTTCTGGAGTAGGGCTACGACGCTCGCTTGTTCAGGAAAGCCGTAGAAATTCACAGATTATTGACGGTATTTCCAACAAGAAAGAGGAAAGCCTCAAGGTAGACGGATCCTAGATTCCCATGCTGCAGTGGACGATCGTTGCAGGTAGCAAAAGAACCACAGCTTTAATGACCATGGATAAGCCCTCAGACAATGACCTGACACATAAATAGAATCTCTTGGCGCGCGTTCGACTCCCGTCCACCTATACTTCATCTACATCTACATCTACATCCATACTCCGCAAGCC
Organism: Schistocerca cancellata; assembly: GCF_023864275.1. Taxonomy (NCBI): domain Eukaryota; kingdom Metazoa; phylum Arthropoda; class Insecta; order Orthoptera; family Acrididae; genus Schistocerca; species Schistocerca cancellata. The sequence goes on from NC_064631.1 coordinate 397,573,573, forward strand.
ACCCGACGGCGCGTGGCGGAGGGCACCTTGAGTACCTCTATCGGTTCTCCCTTCTATTCCAGTCTCGTATTGTCCGTGGAAAGAAGGATTGTCGGTATGCCTCTGTGTGGGCTCTAATCTCTCTGATTTTATCCTCATGGTCTCTTCGCGAGTTATACGTAGTAGGGAGCAATATACTGCTTGACTCTTCGGTGAAGGTATGTTCTCGAAACTTTGACAAAAGCCCGTACCGAGCTACTGAGCGTCTCTCCTGCAGAGTCTTCCACTGGAGTTTATCTATCATCTCCGTAACGCTTTCGCGATTACTAAATGATCCTGTAACAAACCGCGCTGCTCTCCGTTGGATCTTCTCTATATCTTCTATCAACCCTATCTGGTACGGATCCCACACTGCTGAACAGTATTCAAGCAGTGGGCGAACAAGTGTACTGTAACCTACTTCCTTTGATTTCGGATTGCGTTTCCTTAGGATTCTTCCAATGAATCTCAGTCTGGCATCTGCTTTACCGACGATCAACATTATATGATCATTCCATTTTAAATCACTCCTAATGCGTACTCCCAGATAATTTATGGTATTAGCTGCTTCCAGTTGCTGACCTGCTATTTTGTAGCTAAATGATAAAGGATCTATCTTTCTGTGTATTCGCAGCACATTACACTTGTCTACATTGAGATTCAATTGCCATTCCCTGCACCATGCGTCAATTCGCTGCAGATCCTCCTGCATTTCAGTACAATTTTCCATTGTTACAACCTCTCGATACACCACAGCATCATCTGCAAAAAGCCTCAGTGAACTTCCGATGTCATCCACCAGGTCATTTATGTATATTGTGAATAGCAACGGTCCTATGACACTCCCCTGCGGCACACCTGAAATCACTCTTACTTCGGAGGACTTCTCTCCATTGAGAATGACATGCTGCGTCCTGTTATCTAGGAACTCCTCAATCCAATCACACAATTGGTCTGATAGTCCATATGCTCTTACTTTGTTCATTAAACGACTGTGGGGAACTGTATCGAACGCCTTGCGGAAGTCAAGAAACACGGCATCTACCTGTGAACCCGTGTCTATGGCCCTCTGAGTCTCGTGGACGAATAGCGCGAGCTGGGTTTCACATGACCGTCTTTTTCGAAACCCATGCTGATTCCTACAGAGTAGATTTCTAGTCTCCAGAAAAGTCATTATACTCGAACACAATACGTGTTCCAAAATTCTACAACTGATCGACGTTAGAGATACAGGTCTATAGTTCTGCACATCTGTTCGACGTCCCTTCTTGAAAACGGGGTTGACCTGTGCCCTTTTACAATCCTTTGGAACGCTACGCTTGAAACGTCCCCTTTGAACAATTGTACATGACTGTGCTTAAACTGACACACAATATTTTTAGCGCAACGCAATCTGACTTTCAACAATCCCTACAAAACAATGGCCCTGACTAACATTAACCTATATCTTTCACAAATCACTTACCTCACAAAAATCTTCGTTACTCGAACTACTGCAATACAGCGAGCGCCACTACTGCCAGCTAAATAAAAGATTCAAACTACGGAAGGCACTAACTACTGATAGGCATAGTTAGCAAATGAAAGATTTTAATAGAGAACAAACAATGTATTTACCTTAATAGTGTTGAAAAATCATAATATACATAGCAGTTCATAATATCCAGTATTACAAATTTCAAAACTCCGCCATCTCTCTCCCCACTTACACCACTGCTGGCGGCTCACCTCCAACTGCGCAACGCTACGCGCTGTTCACATCCAGCTGCCCAACACTACAATGGCAGACAACAATGCAAACTAACCACAGACTGCACACAGCACAGCCAGTGATTTTCATACCGAGCGCTACGTAACGTTGCCGATAAGAAAACATAAACAGCCTACTTACATAGCCCCCATGCTCCCCACAAAAAATTTTACAAATTGTTTTGGGCAGTGGCCAATAATGATTTGATAAAAATTTTCATAATTACAATAACAAAGAAATCAAATGCACACACTTATTGATACAATGTTGGTCAAAAGCTAAAATTTTCTCACAGTCCATAAAGATAGTCCTGATCATTCATCATAACAGGAATTACAGTTTTTTTTCACAAAGTCTCATTAGTAAAAGAAATTGCACACAGAAGTAGTGGATTTCCATGCAGTCTTGAAGAAGTAGTGTTGTCCTTCCAACGGAAAGACAGTGCTGACTCTTGACATGCAGACAGGTAATGGGCCACAACAGAGCAAACCCACAGCAGTGTCAGTCGAAGTTTTGAAGAATATTGATAGGTAGGTCATCACAGAGTAGACCCACTGTAGGCCTGGTAGAGATTATGGTATTGGTGGGCCACCAGAGGTGCAGACCCACTGCAGTCCTTGTAGAAATAATGGTACTGGTGAGTCAGCAAAGGTGTAGACCCACTTTAGTCCTTGTAGAGATGGCCGGCAGCCATCTGCTGCGACTGTGCAGGTGCACAGTCACCATCGAAGAGTCTTGCAGAGAAGATAGCAAGTCCATAAACCACCACTTGTGCACGCACAAAGTTTTTGGAATTGTCCTTAGAAGTCTTGCAGACAATATAGCAAGTCCATAAACCACCACTTGTGCACTCACAAAGTTTTTGGAATTGTCCTTAGAACCAGCAATGCTGTTATCCAGTCTCTTGCTGAATTATTAACACATGTGTAAACACTAACATTCCCTACTTCTCACATATTGTCCATATACTATAACCAACAGAAACGTGTGCAGTGAAATGTAACTTACAAGTTACTTAATTTGATGAACTGGTGTCAATTACAATTTTATAACATAAGAATACAATAACAAAGGTACAAAATACATCATTAAAGAACGTAACAGTACAGATAGCATTTGTAATAATACGGGCTTTACAAGAGAATAGAAATAGACATATACATCAGTGTTACAGGAATTATGACATAAGTAAATATATAAAAGATCAGAATAATCTTCGTTACTCGAACTACTGCAATACAGCGAGCGCCACTACTGCCAGCTAAATAAAAGATTCAAACTACGGAAGGCACTAACTACTGATAGGCATAGTTAGCAAATGAAAGATTTTAATAGAGAACAAACAATGTATTTACCTTAATAGTGTTGAAAAATCATAATATACATAGCAGTTCATAATATCCAGTATTACAAATTTCAAAACTCCGCCATCTCTCTCCCCACTTACACCACTGCTGGCGGCTCACCTCCAACTGCGCAACGCTACGCGCTGTTCACATCCAGCTGCCCAACACTACAATGGCAGACAACAATGCAAACTAACCACAGACTGCACACAGCACAGCCAGTGATTTTCATACCGAGCGCTACGTAACGTTGCCGATAAGAAAACATAAACAGCCTACTTACACGCTCTTCTAGAGACCTACGGTACACCGCTGCAAGAAGGGGGGCAAGTTCCTTCGCGTACTCTGTGTAAAATTGAACTGGTATCCCATCAGGTCCAGAGGCCTTTCCTCTTTCGAGCGATTTTAATTGTTTCTCTATCCCTCTGTCGTCTATTTCGATATCTACCATTTTGTCATCTGTGCGACAATCTAGAGAAGGAACTACAGTGCAATCTTCCTCTGTGAAACAACTTTGGAAAAAGACATTTAGTATTTCGGCCTTTAGTCTGTCATCCTCTGTTTCAGTACCATTTTGGTCACAGAGTGTCTGGACATTTTGTTTTGATCCACCTACCGCTTTGACATAAGACCAAAATTTCTTAGGATTTTCTGCCAAGTCAGTACATAGAACTTTACTTTCGAATTCATTGAACGCCTCTCGCATAGCCCTCCTCACTCTACATTTGGCTTCGCGTGATTTTTGTTTGTCTGCAAGGCTTTGGCTATGTTTATGTTTGCTGTGAAGTTCCCTTTGCTTCCGCAGCAGTTTTCTAACTCGGTTGTTGTACCACGGTGGCTCTTTTCCATCTCTTTCGATCTTGCTTGGCACATACTCATCTAACGCATTATGTACAACGGTTTTGAACTTTGTCCACTGATCCTCAACACTATCTGTACTTGAGACAAAACTTTTGTGTTGAGCCAACAGGTACTCTGAAATCTGCTTTTTGTCACTTTTTCTAAACAGAAAAATCTTCCTACCCTTTTTAATATTCCTATTTACGGCTGAAATCATCGATGCCGTAACCGCTTTATTATCGCTGATTCCCTGTTCTGCGTTAACTTTTTCAAATAGTTCGGGTCTGTTTGTCACCAGAAGGTCCAATATGTTATCGCCACGAGTCGGTTCTCTGTTTAACTGCTCAAGGTAGTTTTCAGATAAAGCACTTAAAAAAATTTCACTGGATTCTTTGTCCCTGCCACCCGTTATGAACGTCTGAGTCTCCCAGTCTATATCCGGCAAATTAAAATCTCCACCCAGAACTATAACATGGTGGGGAAATCTACTCGAAATATTTTCCAAATTATCCTTCAGGTGCTCAGCCACAACAGCTGCTGAGCCAGGGGGCCTATAGAGACATCCAATTACCATGTCTGAGCCTGCTTTAAACGTGACCTTCACCCAAATCATTTCACATTTCGGATCTCCGTCAATTTCCTTCGATACTATTGCACTTCTTATCGCTATAAACACGCCTCCCCCTTCACTGTCCAGCCTGTCTCTGCGGTATACATTCCAATCTGAGTTTAGGATTTCATTACTGTTTACGTCTGGTTTCAGCCAACTTTCTGTCCCTAGTACTATATGGGCGTTGTGACCGTTTATTAATGAGAGCAGTTCTGGGACCTTTCTGTAGACGCTCCTGCAGTTTACTATTAGCACATTAATATTGTTATTCCCTGTTGCATTTTGCCTACTCCTACCTTGCCGCGTCTCAGGAGGCGTCTTGTCGGGCCTAGGGAGGGGATTCTCTAACCTAAAAAACCCCCATCTTGAGGATGCCAAGAAATTAGGTTTGCTGATTGACTAACCTTCATGACGTCTTAGTGCAACTCGATGCGACTACGAAACTCGGTAGCAGTCTGACGGCCGTATTGTATTTGTAGTACTTCATTGTGTTCGTATTATAAGCTGTGTGTTATGATAGTATACCGTATCAAGGCACTAGCGCATTGAAGGTTTATGACGATCACGTCACTCCTGGTATAATTTGTTATAATTAAATGTCACTTAATGACATCGGACGAAAAAACTTTCAGAAGCTTGTGAAATGAAAGATTATGTCCGGAGTTCCGTGTGTTCACTGTAGCCCAGCGAATAGAGGTATGGAGTTACAGAGTGAATGGAAGTAGGTTTGCGTCCCACTACGTTAATTTTTTTCATCTTTGTTTTAGTAACAGGCTCTGGGACTTAGTTCTAAATATAATACAAGTATGTTCTGCTATATTTGATTTAAGTGACATAAGAACTCTCTCTCTCTCTGACGAATGAGTTTCTTCGATTTTGTAACTTCAGTCTGACTAAAAAACAAGAGATGAATTTCCTGCGATGAAAGAGCAGTAGCGACATATTTGTTCCCGCTTGTCGCAAATATTTGGGCGTTTTTTATAATATGTCGCGATTTCCGAGGCATGGTTAGGCAGCGTAAATGGATATAGAGCTATTTACACTACGCAAAAAAATATTTTCCCCGCTACTGGGTTGAAAATACATTCCTCAGGTAATTCATATGCGCTGAATACAGAACTGCAGATGGATTTGCTCTGGCAAGTCAGGAAAAAAAATGTTATATACGAATAAAGGTTATTAAGGATGATGTTATTAGCTACGTTGAATTGCAAATGTGAGAAATTTAAGGGGGATTGATGTGCGTACTTTGGGATGAAAACACTAAATATTATAATTAAGAAGTTAATTATAAATGTTTATTTGCCTCTGAAATGAGTCAGCTACCCTTAACAACAGTAAGATTGACAATGACTTGGTTTAAAAGTGCTTTCCGCCTGTGAATGTCTTCTGTTGCTCTCTGAAAAAACCAACAGCAACCCCCCCATCACCCTCGGATTGAAGCGGGCTTGATATCTTGCTTCTGTGGTGGACATCTCCTGGCGGAATCTTTCACCGTGCTCGTCACTCACGGCCCCCATATTTGACGGAAAGGTGAGATGCGAATGCAAGAAATGCATCTTTAGTGACATTCGACAACCGAAGTGCTGGAAGGCTGTCAGCAAGTTGTCCACAATTTCTGCGTAATTTTCTGCTCTGTGGTTCCCAAGAAAGTTATGCACGACAAGCACAAACGCGTCCGAAGCTGCTAGTTCTCATTCCGTGAGCTCCAATCTAAATTGTGATCTTGAATCAACTTCCGTATTTCTGGTCCAACGAAGACTCCTGCTTTCAGTTTTGTGTCAGTTTTCATCTTTCCAAACTTGCCTTTTAGGTACTGAAAACCACGATTTGTTTTATCCATCGCTGCAACAAACTGTTTCATTAGACCCAGTTTGATATGGAGTGGAACTAGGTAAATCTTATTACGATCCTTAAGAGGTACATATTAAACGTCTTGCTGTCCGACTACGGGTAAATTTCTGGGTGGCCAGTTTTTCACTACGTAGTGATTCCTGTCATCGCGACTGTTCCACAGGCAAAGAAAGCACATGTGCTTTGTATACATAGTCTGCATTACTAACAGAAGGGCAACAATCTTCAAATCACCGCAAATATTAGAATTATGCTCACTTACTCAGCATCAAGAGTGTGTTCATTGTTCCGTAGTTGTCCTTCATTCCTACGGTCTGAGCGATAGGAACTGGTGGTTTCTGGTTGCCATTGTGCAGTAGTGCGGCTTTGGGACTGCTTGAGCTACAGTCAATAAAAAGTCTCCACCCTTCTGCTACGTATTTGTTACCTAGTTCCTTTATGAGTCCTGTCACGTCATGACAGAAGCAATCACCGCGTTCAACGGCTTAGTACGCTGAAAATTCATGTGTCGATCTCGAAAATGCGTAACTATAGCACCTCTCTCGAGTAAGTTCCACTCCTTCAGTCTGGAACCCAACAGTTCAGACTTTTCTTTCGGCAGGGAAAAATCGCAAACTATGTCGTCTATTTCGGCTTGGCAGATCAAATGTGGCTTTTTAATGTGATTGTCGAAATCATTCGTGTATTCCATAGCTCCAGCGTCACTGTCATTACCTTCAGTATCTTCGTTGTTCATTGCACCGGATGAAGGAAGAATTGGTACTGCGTAATCTGTACCATGCGCCACAGGCTTTAGAGCAGAATGACAAACCGAATACACGACTGTTGACTGTTCTTGCTCAATCCGGATATGTTGGTCAAGCAGAAATAGCAATCCGTGTGGTGATCTTTCTGCTCCCACCAAATCACAGGAACGGCAAAAGGCATTCGATTTCGCTTAACGTTTAAGCACTGGGTTAAGCTGGAGTAACAGACAGTGAATCGGAGGTGAGAAGCCCAGGATTTTGTTTAATCTCCGATTTCACATCGGAAGTAATGTTTGTAAGCTATATGTGGCTTTCTGGTCATGTTGTTGCCCCGGTCGGACGTCTTAGACTTGCCACAAATGTAGCAAAAGCACTCCAGACAATTCGCACAGCTGCGGTTATTCATCTTTTGTTTACTGAATCACCACATACCGACTTACCGAATCGTCTTATACGATATCACTTAAATACATTTTACTGCAACTGTTGATTAATAAAACACAGAACCACATCAGATGTTTGAAATTTGCATACGACATCCTCAAAGTTTTTAATCTAAGTTAAGATTTTAGTTAATTGAATCAAATTTAGTTAGTTGAATTTTAGTTAATTGAATAGAGTTTCTTGATAACACTAGTATCTACTCCTCTGATACTTTTTCTATTTTTTATTTTCGTGTTTCGTCACTATTTTTATTCATTAATAATAATGCAACATCAGTGGCGACTGCTCTGGTTTTTTTAGGGTAACTGCACTTCTCTAACTAGTGCTTGCGGCGAATTCCTGAAATAAACTTGCCCCATGACTTGAAGAACTAAACTTGAGAAATTTTTTGTTCTGTTTTGTTCTAATGTAGATACCCCAGCAACTGCTTACAGAAGTTACTTGCTAATGGACGCAAGCCTTTTGTAATAATTCGCATCTAAAGCCAGCTTGACATTGGCAGCGCTCGGAGACAAATGAATATCTTTCAAGTAGTGCCGATTGCCTCCGCATCTGGCAGCACTAGCGAAATCGTCAAGTTATCGGGCCAAACTACAAGTTGAGATCTGCTCGTTGTCCTGGAGTTCTTGCCGAGAACTGGAGTCACATTTTAGGTTCAATCAGCGTGTAAGGTGAAATAAGAAACAGATACGCCTATGTACATCTCACTGCAAATTTACTGCACACAATGGCATATGTGATGCGTCACACCACCTCTGACCAACAATGCCCGCCAGCGAGCTGGCTACCGTTCTTTTTTGACACCCTAAACAATATTTTCAATATTCTGAGAAGGAAAGTTGCTACTCACCATATAGCGGAGATGCTGAGTCGCAGATAGCCACAACAGAATGACTTTTCACAATTAAAGCTTTCGGCTATTGGCTTTTATCAACAACAGACACACATACGCGCGCGCACACACACACACACACACACACACACTAACGCAAACGCAACTCACACATACGACTGCAGTCTCATGCAACTGAAACCACCCCGCTGTTTGCGTTTGCGTGAGTGTATGTGTGTGTGTGTGAGGGGGGGGGGGGTTAGATGTGCTCGTATGTGTGTCTGTTGTTGACAAAGGCCAATGGCCGAAACCTTTAAGCTTTAATTGTGAAAGTCTTTTTGTTGTGCTTATCTGCGACTCAGCATCTCCACTGTATGGTGAGTAGCAACATTCCTTCTCATAATATTGTTACATTCCATCCTGGATTTTCCATTGTTTGATTTAAACAATATTTTCTTTATTTCTATTACAGATTTTCGATATTACAATTAAAAATAACTACATCCAAATGAACTGACTCGCATACATTATCGTTCCAGATATTCTCGTTGGTTTTAGACATACAATTCAGACAAATTACAGTGTTCTTATTTTGTGAATGAGTATGTAATTACATTGGGAATTAAAGACCTTTATCAACAACAGACACACATACGAGCACATCTAACCCCCCCCCCCCCTCACACACACACACATACACTCACGCAAACGCAAACAGCGGGGTGGTTTCAGTTGCATGAGACTGCAGTCGTATGTGTGAGTTGCGTTTGCGTTAGTGTTTGTGTGTGTGTGTGTGTGTGTGTGTGTGCGCGCGTATGTGTGTAACGGACGAAAATTAAGTAACAATGCATTGTGCAATTCATTATTTAATAATTAGAATTAATAATTAGAACAAAATATGTTAATTTCAGACATTCCTACCAATCAACCAGGTTCTATAGGTTTGGTGCATCGCTGTTTCAGTATCATTTGCATTTCATATCATTCACAAGGTAGGGATTACTGGAGCAAACATTGTATTTACATTATAATTATATTGTTAATTGGAATCTGAGTGATTAGATGCCCTAACTGAACTAAGTGTTATGATATCTGTCGGTGCAACAAACCGTCTAAATTTGTCACTTACGTATCAACTACCAGCAAGTCAAAGGCGTCATCTCACGCCTATCAGCTTCACTACATCGGTTGTTGAGAGCAAATATTGGGAAGGAAATTGGACTTGCCCAACAGAACACAGCTCCATTGGGAAATACCCTGTAGCTGTGTGCAGTGCACGTGGCGTCCCTGGACGGACTACCACACAATGTCACAGGAACCAGTAGAAACTAGTCTTCAATGCCGAGCTGTTTACGAAATTCAGGTATTATTACTATCTACTATTATGAACTGCCAGATGGTTTTAAAGCAATTTCATGTCGCGACCATCTATCCTACATTTCATTTCATTTTGAAATGTCCCTTTGCTTACAACTGTTTTATAATTTTCAGTATTTTCAGTGTAAATCGGTCTCTATTGCGTATATTGGACCGATTTCAATATGTTTAAGTTTCGCCTCACCATGTACCTAAGATTTTCACTCATTGTTTTATCTGAAACACAGTATCTCTCTCTCTCTCTCTCTCTCTCTCTCTCTCTCTCTCTGTGTGTGTGTGTGTGTGTGTGTGTGTGTGTTGACGAAACTTGTCTAGCTTGAAGAGGGAAACCAGATGGCGCTGTGGTTGGCCCGCTAGATGGCGCTACCATAGGTCAAACAGATATCAACTGCGTTTTTTTAAAATAGGAACCCCCATTTTTTTATTACGTATTCGTGTAGTACGTAAAGAAATATGAATGTTTTGGTTGGACCACTTTTTTTGCTTTGTGATAGTTGGCGCTGTAATAGTCACAAACATATGACTCACAATTTTAGACGAACAGTTGGTAACAGGTAGGTTTTTTAAATTGAAATACAGAACGTAGGTACGTTTGAACATTTTATTTCGGTTGTTCCAATGTGATACATGCACCTTTGTGAACTTATCATTTCTGAGAACGCATGCTGTTACAGCGTGATTACCTGTAAATACCACATTAATGCAATAGATACTCAAAATGATGTCCGTAAACCTCAATGCATTTGGCAATATGTGTAACGACATTCCTCTCAACAGCGAGTAGTTCGCCTTCCGTAATGTTCGCACATGCATTGACAATGCGCTGAGTTGTCAGCCGTTGTTGGTGGATCACGATGGCTAATATCCTTCAACTTTCCCCACAGAAAGAAATCCGGGGACGTCAGATCCGGTGAACGTGCTTCGACGACCAATCCACCTGTCATGAAATATGCTAACAATACCGCTTCAAACGCACGAGAGCTATGTGCCGGACATCCATCATGTTGGAAGTATAAAGCCATTCTGTTATGCAGTGAAACATCTTGTAGTAACATCGGTAGAACATTACCTAGGAAATCAGCATACATTGCACCATTTAGATTGCCATCGACACAATCGGGGCCAATTATCCTTCCTCCCATAATGCCGCACCATACATTAACCCGCCAAGGTTGCTGATGTTCCACTTGTCACAGACATCGTGGATTTTCCGTTGCCCAAGACGCTTCGTCGCTAAATGGAACGCGTGCAAAAAATCTGCTATTGTCCCGTAATTATCTTGGGCCCAATGGCAGAACCGTTCACGACGTTCAAAGCGGTCGCCATGCAATTCCTGGTGCATAGAAATATGGTACGGGTGCAATCGATGTTGATGTAACATTCTCAACACCGACGTTTTTGAGATTCCAGAGTCTCGCGCAGTTTGTCTGCTACTGATGTGCGGATTAGCCGCGACAGCAGCAAAAACACCTACTTGGGCATCATCATTTGTTGCAGGTCGCGGTTGACGTTTCACATGTGGCTGAACACTTCCTGTTTCCTTAAATAACGTAACTATCCGGCGAACTGCCCGGACACTTGGATGATGTCGTCCAGGATACCGAGCAGCATACATAGCACACGCCCGTTGGGCATTTTGATCACAATAGCCATACATTAACACGATATCGACCTTTTCCGAAATTGGTAAAAGCTCCATTTTAACACGGGTAATGTATCACGAAGCAAATACCGCCCGCATTTGCGGAATGTTACGTGATACCACGTACTTATACGTTTGTGACTATCACAAAGCGAAAAAAACATTCATATTTCTTTACGTACTACACGAATGTGTAATAAAAATGGGGGTTCCTATTTAAAAAAAAAACGTAGTTGATATCCGTTTGACCTATGGCAGCGCCATCTAGCGGGCCAACCATAGCGCCATCTGGTTTCCCCCTCCAAGCTAGACGAGTTTCGTTCTTTGCAGTTTTTTCATTTGATGCTTATTTCGTGAGACATTTGGCCCGGTCACTATCAATGGACCACCCTATATATATATATATATATATACAGGGTGTTACGAAAAGGTACGGCCAAACTTTCAGGAAACATTCCTCACACACAAAGAAAGAAAATTTGTTATGTGGACATGTGTCCGGAAACGCTTACTTTCCATGTTAGAGCTCATTTTATTACTTCTCTTCAAATCACATTAATCATGGAATGGAAACACACAGCAACAGAACGTACCAGCGTGACTTCAAACACTTTGTTACGGGAAATGTTCAAAATGTCCTCCATTAGCGAGGATACATGCATCCACACTCCGTCGCATGGAATCCCTGATGCGCTGATGCAGCCCTGGAGAATGGCGTATTGTACCACAGCCGTCCACAATACGAGCCCGAAGAGTCTCTACATTTGGTACCGGGGTTGCGTAGACAAGAACTTTCAAATGCCCCCATAAATGAAAGTCAAGAGGGTTGAGGTCAGGGGAGCTTGGAGGCCATGGAACTAGTCCGCCTCTACCAATCCATCGGTCACCGAATCTGTTGTTGAGAAGCGTACGAACACTTCGACCGAAATGTGCAGGAGCTCCATCGTGCATGAACCACATGTTGTGTCGTACTTGTAAAGGCACATGTTCTAGCACCACAGGTAGAGTATCCCGTATGAAATCATGATAACGTGCTCCATTGAGTACGTACTGACGAAACTAAAATGAACTCTAACATGGAAATTAAGCGTTTCCGGACACATATCCACATAACATCTTTTCTTTATTTGTGTGTGAGGAATGTTTCCTGAAAGTTTGGCCGTACCTTTTTGTAACACCCTGTATATAGTGTGTGTGTGTGTGTGTGTGTGTGTGTGTGTGTGTGTGTGTGTGTATGTGTGTGTATTTACAGTACAAAATCATCATTTGCTTACCTTCGCGACAGCGGCATCCTCTGACCCTAAACGCTGGTCGTCACTAGTGTCTTTAGAAATGCTGTTCAGCATCTGGGTGTCTCCACCAGTGCCTTCGATCTGTATATTAAGACAAACAAAATACAAATGTGAGAGAGAGTACATAGGACATAGGGGACTTTACAGACCCATAACGATGACGTAAAAACCATTTCAGAACAGTTAACTTATGACAGAGAATTTTAAAAAGATGAAAGTGTGGAAAAGTTTCCACAGAGCAGAAAACTACACTGTTTAACAAGAAAAGTGAAACTCCCAAAGAGGAGTAGGAAATGAAATGTAACTTCACGGGTTGAGAATATATGTAATGGTATTTCAATGCTTGATTCAGTTGGGTATTGTGGCGTAAAGCCGTCGTACCTCTCCTAAGACGAGGTGGCCCACAACTGTCCCAACTGGTCCTTGCTGTCCTGCGTAACGGCACCGGGATGTAATTGATATCCGAGCTGGTGCCACGCATCTTGTGTGGAAGACAGATCTGCTGATCTTGTTGTTCAGTGGAGTACCTCAACATCACGCAGCCAGTTCATAATGACAGGTGCCATGTGTGAATATCCATTGTCCGGATAAAAATTGGCATCAAGATACTGCCTCATGAAAAGTAACAAATGAGGACGCAGAATGTTTGTGATGTAATGTTGTACCGTCAAAATTCCCTCACTCATTATCAGCTGAAGTCATAACCGATGACTTCCCATACCGTGACGCCAGACGTGGGTGATGCAAAATTTTTTTCGATGTGTGTAGTAGCAACTTGATTTTAACGAGGTAACAATGAAAATGCTGTGATCACCCCCCGCAGTTTCTCTGTTTCATGATAAAATCTCACAAACTATTACCAAAAACCAGGACAAATATTTGGATTTGCTTTACCTTTGAAGGTATTTATGTAAACAGCACATGTTGCAAACATGAAGAAAAAGAAGGAACGGCAATATCGAATGGAAGAAACCAAATATTGAAGAGCAGTTGATAGTTTGAAGCATATGATGATAGGAACACGTTAGTGTATGCTGATTTTTTTTTTTTTTGACACAAAAAAATTATAATTACGTAAAGGAAACAAAACAGTAGTTTATGTTGGGGAGGAAAGAAGATACATGTTTCACGTCCCGCCAACTACGAGGTCATTAGAGACGGAGCACAAACTCGGCTAGGGCTAATCTGGATCGCTAAGTGAGTACCTGAACAGCCGTCCTCTCGAATGGGAGTCCAGTGGCTATCACCGAATATCTCGTTCAGTTTTGTGTTCTTCAGACACGATATTTCATAAGTTAGGATGGCACACTGAACGATAATTGACGACAGACATAAAATTGTACAATCAGTCCAAGATTGTGTTTAAATGTTTGAATAATTCGAGAGATGAATCACAAATTCAGCCCTCAGTCATAAAATAACAGTATTCCAGAAGTAGTGTCAGATGAGTTGTATAAAGTCATTCGAAGAATGAAAAAAGAAAAAGTGCATGGAGGTGATGGTTCATCAATAGAAATGATTAAAAATTGAGAAAAAATAAAAAGCATTGCAAAGTTGTTTGTAAAAAAAGGCAGTTCCCTAAAACTGGAACAATGGTTTAAGTATTTTACTTCACACGAAAAAAAGACACAAATAACACATAGATCAATCAGTCTTCTGGTCCCAATACTCGCAACATACGCTATATTATCGTCTACCTCATTCTAAGCAATGAAAGACCCACAAGACTTCTTTCTTCAGGTATCAAGCTTTTTCATGTAATGTCTTCTTGTATTTAAGAATTTCTTATATGCAAGTCAATATTAAAATTATTGAATGAAGTGAAAAGTAGGAATTACCACTTTATCTGAGGTACATAGACTCTGAGAAAGCTTTTGATTACGTTTTGACAAAATCTGTATTAAGAACCCTTCACAAAGAAGGCACTGATTCAAACTACGTTAATGCACTGGAGAATAGATACACACCAGTGATATAGCTTACATTAGACTTAATGAGGACTGAGAGAAACTGAAAGAGGAGTCAAGCAGGGTGATTCAATGTCATCATATTTATTCTAAGCAACTCTAGGTGTAGTTATCAGATCCTTAAATTGAGAAAACGAAAGTGTGATATGTGTCAATGAACCATAACTAAACCACCTTTGTTTATTGATAACGTTGCACTGATTGCCTGTTGTTGTTGTTGTTGTTGTTGTGGTCTTCAGTCCAGAGACTGGTCGATGCAGCTCTCTGTTTACCTGTGGTGTTTATAAATTTGAACAATGAATGGGAGAAGTTCATACAGAAAGTTTGTAAGTAGACCCGAAAATCAAAAATGATATATAACCAAAGTACTTAAAACAGTACAAAATCACAACCAATTCATGAATCCAACTGATGAGGTTCTACGTTTAGGACAAGTGAAGTTAGTTGGAAGGACTGCTATAGACAAAATACATAACTTTTTCAGAACTAAGAGTCCAATGTAGCTGAAAAGAAAAAGATTTACAATTGGTTACCTTTACGTGTTTTGACTTGCGGCATTGGGATCTGAACTTTTGATGCGAAAACAAAAACTGTGTGAGAGCCCTTGAAAAACAAGGCACGGATTATGCAATTATAATGAAGAAGATATACATCACTGGTATGACTTCCATCAGATGTCATCAATATAGTGGGAAATTCAGTACTGAAAGAGAGGTCAGGCAAAGAAATTCCATGTCACCAAAGTTATTCTCAGAAGTGCTATAGGAAATTGTTAGATACATAAACTAAGAAAACTGGAAGTTCCCTGTTAACTAAATTAATAAATATCCTGTAATGGGAGCCATTATGCAACTTTGCGGCAATTTTCATTTAATGAAATACTGGCAATTGGAGCCACTACGAAAACTGCCCGTAAATTCAATTGAATAAAACCCTGAAAAGAGGAAATATTGTGACAAATTACGAGTTACAGCAATAACATCTGGAAGCAACAGCAAAATATACATTTATCCACCCCTATGAGTCTGCCTCAGTCATTATCAAACAGGTCATATGGGATAGCTAATATGGGGTTTTTGAGTTCAGGCTTTACAGGAACAGTGATCAGCGTTTATTTCTAGTACGGTGTGGAGGGAATTGGGTGACTGTAAAATACTGGAAATTGTAATTTATTGTACCGTAATTTGCCATCCCACAGTTTTCTAATGAGTACGAACAAACAAGAGACATAGATTCAAATGACAAAATTTGTGCTTTACCATTGTTAAGCACTGGAGAACATAATTATCACACAATCAGTAACGACGAGCACACTCTCCAGATGCGCAAGGGAAGGTTGAGGTTCAGGAATATGATGAAGTTCTCAATTGTACTATGTTGATCGGGAAAATGATTCGTTGCAGTAATACATGGATACAGAAAAATATGAAAAAAAACTGCCAATAGTGGTTCGGATTTAACATTGTCAGAGGTAGCCCGTCAGTGAGTTAGAATTTGAAGTACTCCAGACCATATCGTCATCCCTGGACCTGATACAACCCATGTAGATTTTCAGACGAAGAAAACTTCTCGACATTGATCAATTAACTGCATAATTTATACTAGAATGGCAAACTAAATCCGTTCTGTGCCCTTAGAAAGAAGAAAGAGACATTGTGAAAGCATTTATTCTATCTGGGTTGCCTATTAATGGACTCGCAACAAGTAATTTGTCATATAAAGAAACGTGCCGAAATTAATCAATGAAATCAGAAATTTGAAAAAGAATAGCAAATTACCCCTTCTACATCGTATGGAGAGAAAGAAACATCATATGAAAGTATTTCTTTGATGTATAACTCGTCGAACTACAGCTTCAACCGGTGGTACGTCATACAAAGAAAAGATACTGAAATCATTCAATTAAACCAGCAATTTGTGCGAGACGATTAAATAACAAACATTCTGCATCAAATTAAAGAAAAGAAAAGCCCA
Organism: Schistocerca cancellata; assembly: GCF_023864275.1. Classification (NCBI taxonomy): domain Eukaryota; kingdom Metazoa; phylum Arthropoda; class Insecta; order Orthoptera; family Acrididae; genus Schistocerca; species Schistocerca cancellata. The sequence goes on from NC_064631.1 coordinate 397,590,265, forward strand.
TTTAAGCACTCAGATATAGGCTACCCACAAATGTCTCTACAATCTTGTATCGGATTCTCAGGTGCGCGTGGCGTGCTCCGGTGTGCGCTCCCTGTGGCGTCTGGCAAACGACAACCAGCGTTGAGCGTTCGCCAGTCCCCCCCCCCCCCCCCCCCAGCCCACATGTTACAACCCCTTTCTCTAACCGTCCTGTTAGAGCCAGAGATCATCCGCCTATAACATTTACTGCCAACGTGACTGAATGATCTGTCACAATTTCTCTACCGAACGACTGCATACGGAAAAACGGAGCCAGAGACATATAGTACTACTCAGTTCTTTTGAAACTACCGGTGGTATTGTTAAAGATCCAAACTACTGTTGCTACGTTGATACAGTGTGAATGATGGGAGAAAAACATGCATCCAGATCTATAAAATACCAGTTATTTCACTGATCGAACTGATCTGTTTCATCTTTATTACAAGCGGGAGTTTAATATGGATTGCATTATGAAACCTGCCAACGCGTTTCAAAATAACGATGTAATTTGAGCTAAGTTATTCTACCTGACCCATCCTCGGTTTTCTAACGAATTGTACTGTTAGCCTCCTGTGCAAATAAAGTTCAGCAACTAATGGAAGAACTTCTTCGAGTAAGTTTTAAAAACAGGCCTAATAATTATATAATAAGACTAAAATAATGTATAACCAATAAATCGAAAAAACTGCTTCAAATCAACAAAGAAGTATAGAACTACAGGATGAGTTTTTGCATTTGGGGCATCTGAAGTCAACGGCTAGAAGGACAGGAAAACAAAGAAACAAACAGAAGCATGAAATTCATCTGGAGTACTTACTGTGTTTCCAAAATTCAACTTGCTCTTTCTCTCAGAATGACACTTTACAACCAGTGTGGATTACCTGTTTTGGATTTGTGGTGCCGAGACATGGACTTTCAATGCGAATGGTTCAAACGGCTCTGAGCACTATGGGACTTAACATCTGAGGTCATCAGTCCACTACAACTTAGAACTACTTAAACCTAACTAACCTAAGGACATAACACACATCCATGCTCAAGGCAGGATTCGAACCTGCGACCGTAGCGGTCGCACGGTTCTAGACTGAAGCGCCTAGAACAGCTCGGCCACACCGTCCGGCCCTTTAATGCGAAACCCAGTGAAACATTGAGGTGACTTGTGCATTCCTAGGAGAGACAGGAACACGAACACATGAATCAGGGAACACATTGGAACTAAAACGTAATTAAGATTGTAATGGCAAAGGAAATAATTGCTTGGATGATTACTTAAACAATCCCAATCTATTTGCTCCAACATCATTGTTTAATTTATTCATTACTTTGCTTTCACTGACGTGAAAACCAACTAAGGCATAAACTCTAACCTCCACTGCTTATTCTACCTATGTAGCAAAATCTGTCATAAACAGGCACGATGGAGAACATAAAGGTGTACAATGCAAAAAAAAAAAAAACTGATTTGAAAAAGTAACAAAAATGGTTCAAATGGCTCTGAGCACTATGCGACTTAACTTCTGAGGTCATCAGTCGCATAGAACTTAGAACTAATTAAACCTAACTAACCTAAAGACATCACACACATCCATGCCCGAGGCAGGATTCGAACCTGCGACCGTAGCGGTCGCTCGGCTCCAGACTGTAGCGCCCAGAACCGCATGGCAACTCCGGCCGGCCGAAAAAGTAACAAACCACAAATTTGTTTCACACATTTATGTTCCGAACTCTTGCTACAAGAGGATATGTAAGGCATTCAGGAACGTTGTCGAACGTGATCGTTTTGGTTGTGCAGATGTTATGGTGGGAGAAGGCATTATGATGCGTAGGCGTACTGACCTCCAAATCTTTGAACAGGGTACATTCATCGGTGAACATTATCTTCCCCCATGTGCTACCTTTCTGGGTTGCATTCGCAGACGCATATGGACATGATGGAGGGTTGACCCTCTGCTGGTGGCGAAGACTTAGCGCCTCTGGATGCTTCTCCTTCTTGCGTCGTGTGGTGGTGGGGGGGGATGACATTGCGGATTGCGGCGGTACTGGATGTGGCTTGGTTTTTTTTTTTTTTTTTTTTTTTAAGAGATAAAAGAATAGTCAGAGGGATAGTAGAAGAAGCAGGAAAACGAACAGCCCAATTGACTGGCCGGCATAATACACTCCTGGAAATTGAAATAAGAACACCGTGAATTCATTGTCCCAGGAAGGGGAAACTTTATTGACACATTCCTGGGGTCACATACATCACATGATCACACTGACAGAACCACAGGCACATAGACACAGGCAACAGAGCATGCACAATGTCGGCACTAGTACAGTGTATATCCACCTTTCGCAGCAATGCAGGCTGCTATTCTCCCATGGAGACGATCGTAGAGATGCTGGATGTAGTCCTGTGGAACGGCTTGCCATGCCATTTCCACCTGGCGCCTCAGTTGGACCAGCGTTCGTGCTGGACGTGCAGACCGCGTGAGACGACGCTTCATCCAGTCCCAAACATGCTCAATGGGGGACAGATCCGGAGATCTTGCTGGCCAGGGTAGTTGACTTACACCTTCTAGAGCACGTTGGGTGGCACGGGATACATGCGGACGTGCATTGTCCTGTTGGAACAGCAAGTTCCCTTGCCGGTCTAGGAATGGTAGAACGATGGGTTCGATGACGGTTTGGATGTACCGTGCACTATTCAGTGTCCCCTCGACGATCACCAGTGGTGTACGGCCAGTGTAGGAGATCGCTCCCCACACCATGATGCCGGGTGTTGGCCCTGTGTGCCTCGGTCGTATGCAGTCCTGATTGTGGCGCTCACCTGCACGGCGCCAAACACGCATACGACCATCATTGGCACCAAGGCAGAAGCGACTCTCATCGCTGAAGACGACACGTCTCCATTCGTCCCTCCATTCACGCCTGTCGCGACACCACTGGAGGCGGGCTGCACGATGTTGGGGCGTGAGCGGAAGACGGCCTAACGGTGTGCGGGACCGTAGCCCAGCTTCATGGAGACGGTTGCGAATGGTCCTCGCCGATACCCCAGGAGCAACAGTGTCCCTAATTTGCTGGGAAGTGGCGGCGCGGTCCCCTACGGCACTGCGTAGGATCCTACGGTCTTGGCGTGCATCCGTGCGTCGCTGCGGTCCGGTCCCAGGTCGACGAGCACGTGCACCTTCCGCCGACCACTGGCGACAACATCGATGTACTGTGGAGACCTCACGCCCCACGTGTTGAGCAATTCGGCGGTACGTCCACCCGGCCTCCCGCATGCCCACTATACGCCCTCGCTCAAAGTCCGTCAACTGCACATACGGTTCACGTCCACGCTGTCGCGGCATGCTACCAGTGTTAAAGACTGCGATGGAGCTCCGTATGCCACGGCAAACTGGCTGACACTGACGGCGGCGGTGCACAAATGCTGCGCAGCTAGCGCCATTCGACGGCCAACACCGCGGTTCCTGGTGTGTCCGCTGTGCCGTGCGTGTGATCATTGCTTGTACAGCCCTCTCGCAGTGTCCGGAGCAAATATGGTGGGTCTGACACACCGGTGTCAATGTGTTCTTTTTTCCATTTCCAGGAGTGTATTTAAAAATGAAAGCTGACAGAACAATAGAAGCGACAGTAGGAGAGTGAGGAAAACGAATGGCCCTTTGGCTACCCAGTAAATTACAATTAAATGACAGATTAAAGGAGAGAAGGAGGGACAGTAAGAGTTGGCCTCATCTTCGTGGCGGCGTCGGTGACGGCGGTGGCAGACAATCTTGAGGCGGTGAAGTGGGGGGGGGGGGAGGAGGGGGAAAAAGAAAGAAGTCAGAGAGTGACAGATGGAGAAGTGAAAAGGGAAAGGGCCTGTAAGGATTAGGCCGACGTTGAGGGGGTGTGGGGGCGGTGGGAGTGGCGTGAGGGGGGGAACTGAATGCCATGACGTGGTGATGAGACGAAGTGATGATATGAGGAAGAAAAAGTGACATGAAATGAAGTGGCTAGTGAATGGTGAGTCATGGGGGGGGGGGGGCGGAAGAGAAGGTCAGGCCATCGAGTGGTGGCCAGACAGTGGACACGGGTGTCCAGAGAAAGGATTAAAGGATTGGGAGAGTGGCGGGTTTGCTGGTAAAAGGAAGTGGCTGCAGAGAGGATGCGGGTTTGAAGGAGTGGCACCTCAGCCAGGATGTGGAGTTCTTGGGTAGGGAAGTCGAAAGGGAGGTGGAGGGCACGCCGGAGAGCCCGATTTTGGACAGTTTGGAGTCGGCGGAGGTGGGTGGGGGTGGCATTGCCCCACACCACCGCCGCGTATTCAAGGATGGGATGAACAAGGGAGGTGTACAATCTGACAGCAAGGTGTGTAGGGAGTGAAGAGGTGGGATTGATGAGGGGGTAGAGCAGGCATAGCCGCCCTATCGCCTACCGACGCACGTCATCGATGTGGGGGCGCCAGGTGAGGCGCTGGTCCAGGGTAACACCCAAGTACTTCACAGTACGAGTCCAAGGGATTGGGGTACCAAGGACCAACACCTGCAGGAGCTGAATGGGAATATGGCGCCGGAAGATGATAAGGGCTCGGGTTTTGGAGGGATTAAATGCCAGACGCCAGGTCCTAGACCATTCGGATAGGGAATCTGTTGCCCCCTGGAGCCGCTGTTGAAGACCTGCCGCACTCCGAGAACGAGAGAAGAGCGCCATGCCATCTGCGTAGAGAGCTAAATGCACCCTCGGCGCAGAGGACAGGTCGGCCATGAAAAGGGAGTAAAGTAGCAGTCTGAGTACGCTGCCTTACGGTACTCCTGCCCTGATACGTCGTCGTGTAGATTTCCCGTCAGGGATCCTAACGTGGAAGGTGCAACCTTCCAGGTGTGTGGCTATTAGCCGTACATGGGTCACTGGAAAGCCAAGTGAGAATAGCTCGTAGAGCAGCCCTTCGTGCCAGACCGAATCAAACGCCCTGGACACGTCGAGGAGTATGGCCCCGAAGTACTCCCTACGTTCTATGGCGTCCAGTGCCTCTTCTATAAGGCGCAGGAGTTGGTGAGTGGTTGCATGGCCCTGCCTAAAGCCAAACTGCTCATCAGGGAGGACTCATTCTCGGGCAATGTGGATGAGCAGTCGTTTAAGGTACTAGCCTCTCGAACACCTTAGAGATGGCGGGCAAGAGGCTGATGGGACGGTAGCTGGCAGGGGAACGAAAATCATTCCAGCCTTGGGGATGGCGACCACCTCGGCATGTTTCCAGACAGTGGGAAATTGCCTGGTTATGAGGATGTTGTTGAAGGTGGCCGTCAGGATGGGGATAGAAGCTGGGGGTAGCTTCTTGAGGAGTGCGTTGGTCGGTTGCATTCGGCGTTGACTCCCTTTTTATAGACAACAATGCGCAACCGCATCGAACTGAGCAGTTGGAGGATCACTCGGAATGAGAGGATATTCGCCGAATGGTCTGGCCTATCTTTTCCGCCGATTGAAATTCAATCTAGCACGTGTGAGATGCATTGGGAAGACGTACTGCAGCACGTCCACATGCACCAGCGACCATCCAGCAGTTATCAGAAATGGAACGCCCCACCACAGTAACTCATAACTATCATATTTCTTTGTCAAAGTTGATATGTCAAATATTTAGGTCAAGTAAATTTGATGGTGGAATAGAGAACTTTGTCAAATCTCGCCTGTCGTCAAATAAATATGATCAAATCTAGGGCCTCGCCGTAGATTTGACCATAAAAGTCATTCGTCTTCTGTTCACTTCAATGTGAAATGTAACCGCTTGGAGCGCTGGCGTCGCTTCAGCTATCTGACGTTTCTGTAGTGTGTTTGCAAACATGGCTTCAAAGTTGGTGTGTTCCTTCGACTCTTTTTTTTTAACAAACTAGCTTCGACTAGAGTGGAGAGTGAGCAAGGGGCAACTTCATGTCCACAATCACAGCTACAGTCATCCACCTCTATATGTGGAAACATCCAGGCAGCTTTACAGCAAGCCAGAATGGAGGATGTGATCACACTCTAAAATAAAAAATTCCTTCTTAGTTTTCCGTTCTACTTGGTTTACTTTTAAACTCTGGACGACACAAGTTGAAAAGCACTTCATCTATGTCGTACTTTTTATTAATTTTGTAGTTGGAACGCTAATTCCATTAACTGTATTATTCAAAAATAAAAATAGTTCGTGTTGCCCATATGGTGTACTAAACATTTATTTACATTCACACATTCCCCCTTCAGTGCTTTATTAATCGCTTCACACGTTTCTGGAATTATTTTGGTTAATGTGTAGTGTGATATTCCAGTGCTGTGTTGTAAACTAGAGCTCTCTCCTGTATATCAAGAAATTCCAGTGTCAGAGTTTGCCTGTCTTCTGCACATACAGCATTTCCCAAGAGAGTATTTTGACTTGTGATATGAGAAGCCGCTTTACTGAGCAAATACTGAAAAACACTCTCATCCATTCGTAAGTAATTTATATATAAGACTTCACGTCCTCCAATAGCAGCTCTCGTAGCAAATTCTGCTGAATGCGTTTAGTATCTCGACGTAATATCTATGGCTTCATTAAGCATGTTTCCTTTTTTCCACTACTTTTCTTCCAAATACACACACAGTGCAATTGTGGTACTAGCAACTGCAGCACATAATAACAAGTTCTTGTCCGCAATCTTGAAATTTGATGAAAAATATGACGACAGTGTAAAACCCCTTTTTAGCACCACGCAAATATCTTTGTCAGAGAAATTTGACGAACATTTGATCATATATCTTTCTCGAAATATGATAGTGTAATACCAGCCTTACCAATCTTGTGCCTAGCATGGAAGAACGTTGCAGAGCATGCATCGCCGTCCGTGGTGATCACACACAATGTTAAGAACAGTTTTCTACCTTTGTAATGCCCACTGTTTTTGAATTAAAGTGTGATTTCTTTGTCTCACTGCCTATTTTTTTCTGTTAACTTCTGTACTGGTCGCAGGTTCGAATCCTGCCTCGGGCATGGATGTGTGTGATGACCTTAGGTTGGTTAGGTTTAAGCAGTCCTAAGTTCTAAGGGACTGATGACCTCAGATGTTAAGTCCCATAGTGCTCAGAGCCATTTGAACCATTTGAACTTCTGTACTATAATGTAGCGGTTCTTTCTATGTATGGCTCAAGTTTCATCGAGCTGTGTTACTTGGAAGTAACGCATCATGAGAAAGTTACTTTCATCCTTAAGTTTCCCATGCCATTATAGATTGCAATATGAGGCTCAGCCTTCGCTGATAGAGCAACGTGCAGCGTTCTGGATTGTTGCGAGACCAGAAGCTGACCCAGATGAGGATCTAATAAGTGCGGCGTATTAATGACCTTGGCTGCTGCAGCAGCTAGCCCGAGTGTGGTTTTTAGGCGTTTTCCCGCGCTCGTTTAGGCAAGCTGCAAGGCTGGTCCACAATTTTCGCCCAGAAATTACGCTAAGGAAACTGTTAAAAATGCTATCTCAAACACAACAAAGTTTACACTATTCTCATACAGGTGCGCACACTACGACTTCCCTCCCTCAGGTAACTGACGACTGCGGCGACAAGAAGGACATCCAGGCGCTACGTTAAAAAATAGAATATTTTTGCCAAGTCCTGAGTACAGCGGAGCACGTACTAGACGTGATTAACGTTAAGCAAAAGAATGATACGAGGCTCAACACAGATGCATGTAAAAAGCATCTGAAAATGGATTTTCCATGATCGAAAGTGGTTGGGTTCGTTGATTTGAGGGAGGGGACCAACAGCGAGGTCATCGGTCCCATCGGATTAGGGAAGGGTGGGGAGATAGTCGGCCGTGCTCTTTCAAAGGATCCATCCCGGCATTTACCTGAAGCAATTTAGAGAAATCACGGGAAACCTAAATCAGGGTGGCCGGACGCGGGTTTGAACCGTCGTCCTTCCGAATGCGAGGCCACTGTGCTAATCACTGCGACACCTCGCCCGGTCCGAAACTGCTATCTTCAAATAAAGATTTGAAATAAGCAGGTGGCTGTTCGCTATTTTTGAAGCATTTTTGTACAGTTAATACTTATGGCTGAGACACAGCATTCAGTGCAATAAGTCAGTGTCAGTATATCATGCTGAATGGTTCAAATGGCTCTGAGCACTATGCGACTTAACTTCTGAGGTCATCAGTCGCCTAGAACTTAGAACTAATTAAACCTAACTAACCTAAGGACGTCACACACATCTATGCCCGAGGTAGGATTCGAACCTGTGATCGTAGCGGTCGCCCGGCTCCAGACTGTAGCGTCTAGAACCGCACGGCCACTAAGGCCGACTATCATGCTGAAAGTAAAACACAATGAGTCATTGTCTACGAGATACAACAGAGGGAACAATATCAGATCTACTCCTTCAGGACGTATCAAGTGAGTCCATGCCTATCATTTTCTGGTTGAGTTAGTACTCCACCTACATCTACCCAATCTACATGTCGGTAAGTCCAGTTGTACCTTGTAGTTCACCGCACACTATGCTCAGCATGTCAGTATCACATTATGCAGTCAGCATGTGCTTCTCATCCCTGAGTGCTCCCCACCAGGTCAGCATACCCCCACAAATTAGTTACTGGACAACGCAATCCTCTCGTGTTATCGGCTTACAGCAGGGGAACAGCGTGGAAACATGGCACTGATGTAAACCCGAGAATATTTCATCATTGAAATTCTCCGATAATGCCTGTAATTGAGCACATGTACATAATTTAGCTCATTGTATTGTGAAGATGATAACTAATTAACGTATCAACATCACTTTAAGCAGTCAGCAGTATTCGGTGTAACTTTGCAAGTATTTAATACGCGTAGAGCGACACTATTTTTTGGTCAGAAACTGTACACCACTGTCCCAGTTTTCATCACAAACAGCAGTTATTACTAAAAAGATGTGAGACCCCACACACGGAAGGATGTTTGTGTTATAGATGTTCTTTTACATTCTTTATACTGAAATAATTATGAACGAATTCGTCTGAAACACAGTTGTACTGAACTAATGCGACGAATTAATTCGTATAAAATAGTGAATGTTCGTGGCTAATTACAATTACTCTTACAAATTACTCGTGCGTTGTGGATGGACAGTTTTCCTTCAGTTTCTGATTTTGAAGCATAACGCGTTTCTGTTATTGATATGCAGAATAATTAAACACTTTCCCAAGAAGAATCAAATCAAGAGCGGTTCAGACTTGGTCCTAAGAACAAAGGGGTGTGCATTGACTGCTTGGCCTGTGCGGATGACCTGGCTATTTTTGCTAACAACATAGAGTCAGCAGTCAACAAGATCAATAGGCTGTCAGAAATTGCTGCAAAAGCTGGACTCCAGATCTCTAACTTTGTCCATGAATCGACAACGTCAAGCTGAGAGGCTGGAAAAGCGAGAGCGTAGGATATTAAGGAAAATCCTAGGTAATAGATGGGTTGATGGACAGTGGCGAATGAGAGCAAATGAGGACTTGTACAGTAAGAAAGAACCTATCATAGCATCCATTAAGAAGAGACGATTGTTATTTCACGGTCATCTCATGAGGATAGACGGTGACCGACTAACTAAAAGAATATAGAGTTTCATCCAATCTAAGAAAACAAGGCTAAGATGGTTCGAAGAATGTGAAAAAGATCTTGGGCAGATTGGTATCTCAGAAAGAGAAATTCCTGACAGGAACAAATTTAGAACATTTGTGAACAACTACTAAGGTTTTAAAATGGCATCAACGTCCAAAAGACGTCCATAGAGGCTCAACTCGATAATAAAAAAAAATTAGACAGGTTTATGTTGAATTGTTGTTATTGATTTCGCCTCAAATACGAATTCTTATCGCAGTGACAGAATTACAGGGACTGCACTCAGCCCATTTGTGTGGGAGGCCCTACAGTTTAAACATAAATTTAGTAACAGTCCGGGCAGAATACGCTGTTTGTAACACACTGAAGGACTCTGGACGCAAGGACACATAAAGTAACCGAAAATGAAACTATCACGTTCCAACCCAACCTAGATATCGGGCTATACTATAGCTCAGTCTTCTCTTCACAATCTAGATTTCATATTCACATACACTGGCTTCGCAAACTCACATAGCTTCCGCCTTTGCGACGAAATCATAAATAACATTTCAACACAGACTGCAAAAGTGTTGTATATATCAATCCTGTACGCGGAAAAAGCAGACGGTGAAGGAAGAGCTGTCTACACATTGTAAATAATTAGTAGAGTAGTAGCATAGTGACGTATCTGATAAATAGCTGGTCATTGGCTTCTACATTCTGCCCTCCCATTGGTTACCTCCAACGCAATGCCAACATGTGCTGTACACCGCGAACAGGCGATTTAGCGCATTTAGACTTAATATACTTTCAGTTAACGCTGCTGTTACCTCTCCGCCGGCTTCCAGTGGTTCCTCTTCAGCGCTGACAGCAGACGGCCATCGTTGAGAAAGATAAGCTGACGCCGATCTGTCGTTTACCACCTCTCGTGGGGTTCTTTCGACCCTGAACCTCCACTCCCCAAGGTATGGGTGGTAGGAGGAGTACTTATGGTTATTCCCGGAAGACTTCTCATTAAAACGTCCCTCTTGCATCTCCATCTGCTGGCGGCCGTCACCAGCCCTCTGGTTTTGTGGCTGCAGCTCGTGATTACCTTCGAAAAATCGCATACGTGACGGAGTCCCTGAGTTTAACAACGAACTATAGCTTTCGCTGCGCTTGTGTCGAGCTGCCGCTGCCGCCATTGGGACAAACGGTTGCATCAGATTGACTCTCCAGGGACTGTCATCTTCAACTTCATTTTCTGACTTCATCAACACTGGGCGGCCGCAAACCCCGTGCCCTATGATCGAGCACAAAACTGTCGCCACCAGCACCATAGTCAACAACATATTTTTTTCTCGAAATAGTTGTTGCAAAAACGCATACAATAAAAACTGTTACACCAAAGGAACACTGAGTTAAGTAAACAATAAACAATCCGGTTCCCCTTAGGTATCAGGAGGGGAGTATGATGTCATCAACGCCATATTATTTACTTGATGTTCAAGTGTTTCGTATTTAACGCGTTTCTCGATAAGCCGCCTAAGATTGTCTATGACTGTGGCGCTGCTATGTCAACTGGATCATCTGTAGCGCATGCGCCTTGAGTTTCACAGTACATACTTGTATCATGTATAACGTCCAAGATAATGCGTCGTACGATATAATATAAAACATACTCGAAATTTCGGAGGACATTCTCAGGTTCACACGAATAAAGCAAGTCGGAGAGAATTTTCTCAGCATGAGTAAAAGGATGGCGGAAGTTGCTCAAAACAAAGAACATTCTCCGATTTCGTATGAATAAAACTAGAGCAGCTCTTCACAAGCGGAAAACATTCTCCGTTTTATGAAGTGAGCTCTGTAGCATACTTCGAAATGTGTAAGTTCTGTTGAGGTTAAGTTTTACCAACTTTTTGGCAGTAATAGCAAAACTTACGTTGCTTGGAAGGCAGCCTGAAGCAATACTGAAGAGAGAAACTATGTAGGTTTTGTACGGGTTTAACAATAAAAACATTATTTGCCTAGCGAACTTACTTCCCGAAAATCATTAAATGAGAGGGGGCGACCTTTTCAAAATGAGTGAAAATCAAAAGAGTGTTGCTGTTTAGTAGACTCGAGATTTCAGACTGATGTACGAGGAGACTTAGGTATACATCAAACAGTGGTGTCACTGACATTTCCAAATGTTCATCATCACGTTTTCTCACAGCACAGCATAAACCTAATATTTCGTTATGTTAGAAATAAGTAGGTGGATCAGAAAAGTTAATAACTGGTTTATTACAAACCTAGTGACCTATTTCTCATAACGAACCGCACAGGCGCCCGCTCACGTACTTGACGCAAGAGCGGACCATTATGCGTCATATTTAACCAAAATTATCTCGTGTTAGGAAACTGTGTTAGGAAACTCTGCCACAGTTCTAGTTTGGAGTAGATGAATATGTCGGGTAATCTTAATATTTCGTTCGCATAATGTGTTCAACTAACTTCAATAACAAAAAAGTTTCCCGCATGTCGAAAATTCGGTAACATCACAGAAAATGCAATTTCGTAAACTGTCACTAATCATCTTACTAATTTGATGCCGCACGTTAAAGTAAAATCGAAACGTAGTGCAACTCATCCAGAACACACTGATGCTAGTACCATATTTGTACCCTGAATAGTTTGCTGTGTGAGCGAGACGAATGAAAAGTAACACTACACGTGCGTTCTATAAGGGCACGGCAAACGACACACACTGAAAATAATTAACCTTCTCAAGGAGGGGAGGTAGTGAGAAGGAACTCCCTCGGCAGAGAATGTGCTTGGAATTTTTTATTCATACCAAATTGAGAACTTTCTTAGAGAACGTTCTCTTCTCCGGAGAATATTCTCCTTTTTATTCATATGACCCCTATAACCAGGTATACTCATTTCACAACACTTCCTGGAAACGTGACTTCATTTTGAAGTTGTACAAAACTGGCAGAAGCCGACCTCGGGGAAGATCAGTTTGGATTCCGCAGAAATGTTGGAACACGTGAGGCAATACTGCCCCTACGACTTATCTTAGAAAATAGATTAAGGATAGGAAAACCTACGTTTCTAGCATTTGTAGACTTAGAGAAAGCTTTTGACAATGTTGACTAGAATACACTCTTTCAAATTCTGATGGTGGCAGGGGTAGATTACAGAGAGCGAAAGACTATTTACAATTTGTACAGAAACCAGATGACAGTTATATGAGTCGAGGGGCATGAAAGGGAGGCAGTGATTGGGAAGGGAGTGAGACAAGGTTGTAGCATACCCCAGATGTTATTCAATCTGTATGTTGATCAAGCAGAAACGGAAACAAAAGAAAAATTCGGATTAGAAATTAAAGTCCACGGAGAAGAAATAAAAACTTTAAGGTTCGCTTATGACATTGTAATTCTGTCGGAGACAGCAAAGGACTTGGAAGAGCAGTTGAACGGAATGGACAGTGCCTTGAAAGGAGGATACAGGATGAACATCAACAAAAGGAAAACGAGGATAATGGAATGTAGTCGAATTAAGTCGGGTGATGCTGAGGGAATTAGATTAGGAAATAAGACACTTAAAGTAGTAAAGGAGTTTTGCTATTTGGGGAGCAAAATAACTGATGATAGTCGAAGTAGAGAGGATATAAAATGTAGACTAGCAATGGCAAGGAAAGCGTTTCTGAAGAAGAGAAATTTGTTAACATTGAGTATAGATTTAAGTGTCAGGAAGTAGTTTCTGAAAGTATTTGTATGGAGTGTAGCCATATATGGAAGTGTAACATGGACGATAAATAATTCGAACAAGAAGAGAATAGGAGCTTTCGAAATGTGGTGCTACAGAAGAATGCTGAAGATTAGATGGGTAGATCACATAACTAATGAGGAGGTATTGAATAGAATTGGGGAGAAGAGGAGTTTGTGGCACAACTTGACTAGAAGAAGGGATCAATTGGTAGGGCATATTCTGAGGCATCAAGGGATCACCAATTTAGTATTGGAGGGCAGCGTTGAGGGTAAAAATCGTAGAGGGAGACCAAGGGATGAATACACTAAACAGATTCAGACGAATGTAGGTTGCAGTAGGTACTGGGAGATGAAGAAGCTTGCACTGGATAGAGTAGCATGGAGAGCTGCATCAAACCAGTCTCTGGACTGAAGACCACAACAACAATAACTCATTTCACAACACTTCGTGCAAACATGACTTCATTTTGAAGTTGTACAATATCGTCGACCACAAACTGTTATCGACTTTTGTTAGCGTTCGATATGGGCTTCTTCCATGACTTCGTGCACGCCTATCGGAGATTTATAAAACCACGTCATTCTTGGACTGATTTTTTATAATTAACGCTATAATTAAACACCATATAATGATTTATCGTCGGCTGGTGCGTTCATTTAAGAGCGCTCTCTCAGGAGTGTGTTGTTTTGTAGCGTCAATAATTTACAAATGAAGCATGAACCCTTTCTATTATAATTTGCAGTATGCTGTTTCAAGGTAACGGAGCAGTGACAATTTATTACAAACACGTCTACATTATCATTAAGTGACAGTTAATAACGCATCAACGATATAAGCCTTCAAGAGATAATAAGACAGTCAAAACAGTAGACACACATCATGTGACTAAATGCTAATCAACCAGCAGCCGTAGCTCACTAAGCAGACTGCTGGGACATCAAACCAATATCCACTATAGAGCTATGTTTTGAATCCTCGTCAGGTTCCTTTTAAAAATGTTTTTAAAGGCTGACACCAAACTGCTGTTTTTCAAAGGAAGTTTCGAGTTTATGTAGAAGTGTAGCTTAGTTTCTATATTTCACATAGTCAGAACAAAATTATATTTCTTCTAAAATGACACGAATTAAATAATAACGTACCTTTACTAAAAAGAAGGTTTTGGTTTCAAGAGGAAATATCAGTTTTCAGTTAATTTAAAGAAAAAGAATTTACTTACTTAAGAAAACCTGAATACAGCTGATGGAAGATAGCCGATGAAGATATAATCTGGCGAGTGCAAGGATGGCCTGTAGGGGTGGCTGCAGGCATGGAAAAAAAGTAGTGTATAATGTGGTTTCTGGAGTTGTAAGATGTAGGTTCAAAAATGGTTCAAATGGCCCTGAGCACTATGGGACTTAACATCTGAGGACATCAGTCCCCTAGAACTCAGAACTGCTTAAACCTAACTAGCCTTAGGGCATCACACACATCCATGCCCGAGGCAGGATTCGAACCTGCGACCGTAGCGGTCGAGCGGTTCCAGACTGAAGCGCCTAGAAACGCTCGGCCACACCGGCCGGCTAAGATGTAGGTTTGCACCTTTCCACATACAATTTGTTTCTACATGTTAGCGTTAGCGTTGTTAACATATTTTGGGACTTTCTTGTGGAAGTAATACAATGTAATATAAATAGTCACTGTAAAGAAACTTTTAAATAAACAAAGATTACTGCATAGTAGGTGTAAAACAAGGCGTAGGGCTATAGATAGAAGGATGCTGAATGAAACACGTTTGGCTGTCAAGAGTGAGATGCATCATGTCTTCAGTGACTACCGTATCAAAATATTGTCAAATGAAATTTCACAAAATGCAAAGAAATTCTGACTGTTAGTGGCACGAAAATTAATGTCCAGTCTCTAGCGAATGAGAAATGAACTGAAATTGAGGGTAGCAAAGCAAAAGCTGAAATGCTGAACTTCGTTTTCAAATGTTCCTTTACAAAGAACCATCCAGGACAATTGCCCCGGTTTAATCATCGTACAACTAAAAAGGTGAATGAAATAAGTATTATCGTCAGTGGCGTCGAGAAACAGCTGACATCGTTAAAACTGAACAAAGTTCCAGGCTCCGATGGAGTCTCTTTTAGATTCTATACTGAATTTGTGGCTGAAATAGCCCCCTCTTCTAATTATAATCTATCGTAGATCCTTTGATCAAAGGAGACGGCCGCTGTTGCCGAGGGGTTCTAGTCGCTTCAGTCTGGAGCCCCGCGACCGCAACGGTCTCAGGTTCGAATCCTGCCTCGGGCCTGGATGTGTGTGATGTCCTTTTGTTAGTTAGGTTTAAGTAGTCCTAAGTTCTAGGAGACTGATAACCTCAGATGTTAAGTCCCATAGTGCTCAGAGCCATTTGTACCATCTGAACCTTGAACATGCCATATTCTTATCACATATAGTTGGCTCTTTATTTCCGAGTGTGTAACGATTAACGAGTGTGTGGAAGGAACGTAAGAGGACGGCTTAAATTTCTGCGAGTGACCTGAGAAGCAATAACATTCATATTTATCCTCGTTATAAAATCGATAGCCGATCATGCGGTCGTCGATATTGCGAGTGACGTCAAAATAACGTCATATTTGCAAGAAGTGTTGTGAACCGAGCGTTACCGTAATAACACATCAAGGAATAAACAGCTCGCATTTATACTTAAGATCCAAAGAAACTGGTACACTGGTACATCTGCCTAATATCGTGTAGGACCCCGGTGAGGAAGCAGAAGTGCCGCAGCACGACGTGACATGGACTCGACTAAGGTCTGAAGTGGTGCTGGAGGGAACTGGCATGATGAATGCTACAGGGCAGTCCATAAATGCGTAAGAGTACGAGGGTATGGAGATCTCTTCGGAACAGCACGTTGCAAGGCATCCCAGATACGCTCAATAACGTTCATGTCTGGGGAGTTTGGTGGCCAGCGGAAGTGTTTAAACACAGAAGAGTGTTCCTGGAGCCACTCTGTAACAATTCTGGACGTAAGGGGTGTCGCATTGTCTTGCTGGAATTGGCCAAGTCCGTTGGAATACACAATGGACATGAATGGATGCAGATGATCAGACAGGATGCTTATGTACATGTCACCTGAGAGTCGTATCTAGACATATCATGGGTCCCACAACATTACAACTGCACACGCCTCCCACCATTACGTTGCCTCCACCAGCTCGAATAGTCCCATGGATTCATGAGGTTGTCTCCACACCCGTAAACGTCCATCCGCTCGATACATTTTGAAACGAGACTCGTCGACCAAGCACCTTGTTTCCAGTCATCAGCAGTCCCATGTCTGTGTTGACGCACCCACGCGAGGCGTAAAGCCTTGTGTCGTGCAGTCATCGGCTCCGTAAGCCCATATCGATGATGTTTCGTTGAATGGTTCGTACGCTGACACTTGTTGATGGCCCAGCACTGAAATCTGCAGCTATTTGCGAAAGGGTTGCACTTCTATCACGTTGAAAGACTCTCTTCAGTCATCATTGGTCCCATTCTTGCAGGATCTTTTTCCGGCCGCAGCAATGTCGTAGATTTGATGTTTTACCGGATTCCTGACAATCACGGTACACTAGTGAAATAGTCATATAGGAAAACCCCACTTCATCGCTAACTCGGAGATGCTGTGTCCCATCGCTCGTGCAACGACTATAACAGCACGTTGAAACTAACTTAAATATGGATAACCTGCCATTGTAGCAGCAGTAACCGATCTAATATCTGCGCCAGACACTTGTTGTCTTACATAGTCGTTGCCGACCGCAGCGTCGTATTCTGCATGTTTACGTACCCCGTCTTTTAATACGCATGCCTACACCAGTTTCTGTGGCGCTTCAGTGTACATACAGCGTGCACACAGTCTCGAAACTTCCGCCCATTTTTGTTATGCAAGGCGATAGCAGTGCCCCAAGCTGACAGTAATCTATACTGTTGAATACGGCATCCGATGAATGCAGATAGTGCAAGCCCTCTCCTGCTTTAATTATAAATATATGTCCAAGTGATACTAAACGTTATTATCTTGACATAAAGAAAAGTATTATCTTCACAATAACCTGCAAACCGTGAGCTACATCCTTAATTTTTATATATGAAATTAGTGAATTTACTCATGGCACTTTTGTTGCCTATGGCTGCGGTCACTTTCAGAACACGAATCCATAATCAAATTAACTGATTTAGTACAAGTGAATTTCGAATTTCTGGTGTATCCATGTATCACCACAACAAAATAAAAATAATGAATAGTTGGGGGAGTATGAATGAGTACAGTGGCGTATTTTGATTTATATAAATAATGACAAGTTTTTATTAATCCCTTTACACTTCCAATGAGCTGATAAATCTCATAAAAAATGATAAACATAAATCAGAAAGGGATGGTGCTTGATTGGCAAAGTATTCATTGGGATGGAAGCCATACAGATTCTCACCTGAATTAATCCCTCTTACAACGCAGACAGCAAAGGACTTGTAAGGGCAGTTGAACGGAATGGACAGTGTCTTGAAGGGAGGATATAAGATGAACGTCAACAAAAGCGCCGGCCGGTGTGGCCGAGCGTTTCTAGGCGCTACAGTCTGGAACCGCGCGATCGCTACGGTCGCAGGTTCGAATCCTGCCTCGGGCATGGATGTGTGTGATGTCCTTAGGTTAGTTAGGTTTAAGTAGTTCTAAGTTCTAGGGGACTGATGACCTCAGAAGTTAAGTCCCATAGTGCTCGGAGCCATTTGAACCATCAACAAAAGCAAAACGAGGATAATGGAATGTAGTCGAGTTAACTCGGGTGATGCTGCGGGAATTAGATTAGGAAATGAGACACTGAAAGCAGTAAAGGAGTTTTGCTACAGGGTGTTTCAAAAATGACCGGTATATTTGAAACGGCAATAAAAACTATACGAGCAGCGATAGAAATACACCGTTTGTTGCAATATGCTTGGGACAACAGTACATTTTCAGGCGGACAAACTTTCGAAATTACAGTAGTTACAATTTTCAACAACAGATGGCGCTGCAAGTGATGTGAAAGACATAGAAGACAACGCAGTCTGTGGGTGCGCCATTCTGTACGTCGTCTTTCTGCTGTAAGCGTGTGCTGTTCACAACGTGCAAGTATGCTGTAGACAACATGGTTTATTCCTTAGAACAGAGGATTTTTCTGGTGTTGGAATTCCACCGCCTAGAACACAGTGTTGTTGCAACAAGACGAAGTTTTCAACGGAGGTTTAATGTAACCAAAGGACCGAAAAGCGATACAATAAAGGATCTGTTTGAAAAATTTCAACGGACTGGGAACGTGACGGATGAACGTGCTGGAAAGGTAGGGCGACCGCGTACGGCAACCACAGAGGGCAACGCGCAGCTAGTGCAGCAGGTGATCCAACAGCGGCCTCGGGTTTCTGTTCGCCGTGTTGCAGCTGCGGTCCAAATGACGCCAACGTCCACGTATCGTCTCATGCGCCAGAGTTTACACCTCTATCCATACAAAATTCAAACGCGGCAACCCCTCAGCGCCGCTACCGTTGCTGCACGAGAGACATTCGCTAACGATATAGTGCACAGGATTGATGACGGCGATATGCATGTGGGCAGCATTTGGTTTACTGACGAAGCTTATTTTTACCTGGACGGCTTCGTCAATAAACAGAACTGGCGCATATGGGGAACCGAAAAGCCCAATGTTGCAGTCCCATCGTCCCTGCATCCTCAAAAAGTACTGGTCTGGGCCGCCATTTCTTCCAAAGGAATCATTGGCCCATTTTTCAGATCCGAAACGATTACTGCATCACGCTATCTGGACATTCTTCGTGAATTTGTGGCGGTACAAACTGCCTTAGACGACACTGCGAACACCTCGTGGTTTATGCAAGATGGTGCCCGGCCACATCGCACGGCCGACGTCTTTAATTTCCTGAATGAATATTTCGATGATCGTGTGATTGCTTTGGGCTATCCGAAACATACAGGAGGCGGCGTGGATTGGCCTCCCTATTCGCCAGACATGAACCCCTGTGACTTCTTTCTGTGGGGACACTTGAAAGACCAGGTGTACCGCCAGAATCCAGAAACAATTGAACAGCTGAAGCAGTACATCTCATCCGCATGTGAAGCAATTCCGCCAGACACGTTGTCAAAGGTTTCGGATAATTTCATTCAGAGACTACGCCATATTATTGCTACGCATGGTGGATATGTGGAAAATATCGTACTATAGAGTTTCCCAGACCGCAGCGCCATCTGTTGTTGAAAATTGTAACTACTGTAATTTCGAAAGTTTGTCTGCCTGAAAATGTACTGTTGTCCCAAGCATATTGCAACAAACGGTGTATTTCTATCGCTGCTCGTTTAGTTTTTCTTGCCGTTTCAAATATACCGGTCATTTTTGAAACACCCTGTATTTGGGAAGCAAAATAACTTATGATGGTCGAAGTAGAGAGGATATAAAATGTAGACTGGCAATGGCAAGAAAAGCGTTTCTGAAGAAGAGAAATTTGTTAACATCGAGTATAGATTTAAGTGTCAGGAAGTCGTTTCTGAAAGTATATTTGTATGGAGTGTAGCCATGTATGGAAGTGAAACTTGGAAGATAAATAGTTTGGACAAGATGAGAATAGAAGCTTTCGAAATGTGGTGCTTCAGAAGAATGCTTAAGATTAGATGGGTAGATTACATAAGTAATGAGGAGGTATTGAATACAACTGAGGAGAAGAGAAATTTGTGGCAAAACTTGACTAGAAGAAGGGGTCGGTTGGTAGGACATGTTCTGAGGTATCAAGGGATCACCAGTGTACTACTGGATTGCAGCGTGGAGGGTAAAAATCGTAGAGGGAGACCAAGAGATGAATACACTAAGCAGATTGAGAAGGATGTAGGCTGCAGTAGGTACTGGGAGATGAAGCAGCTTGCACAGGATATAGTACCATGGAAAGCTGCATCAGACCAGTCTCAGGACTGAAGACCACAACAACAACAACAACTACGCAATCTCACTTTGTTTACATGAATCCACTGTGAGGCCCAGTTCTATTCAAATGGAATCAACTACGACCAAGTACACCACAAACTATGGTTCACCGGTGAAGAGGGAGCTGTGATTATTATTTAACAACCCTACGTCGGTGCAGCAATACTTTACGCTTTCACCTTGATTAGGGCGGCTGCAGAAAACGGCATGCTGTGGGCGAGAGGCGGCCGCGTCGGCAGCTGTAATGTTCTGACGCGTCCAAGAAAATTTGCAAATTACATAGACTGGCGCTCTGATTTTTAGAACTTGGGAAACTTTCCTATCAGAGCCTTGAAATCCAAGTAGATTTCAATGCGAGGTGCACCCGTTCAATGGTCTAAACAAATCACTTTGACTCATACATACGACAGTGCGTGCTTGAATTACCAAACCCGTCAGACAGCCGACTCGGGACAAATCAGTTCACCCTTGTGACACGCGATATCTCCGACGTGATACGCAATTCCACTGTCGGTACAGTTCGAAACTGCCACTGGCTCTTCGTCCACCACAAGCTGCAGACCAGAAGTCTCACCCACTAGGAAAAGTCCACCCACGGTGCAACGATCAACTCTGAACTGTATTGTGCTAACCTCGGGAAATCGAAGAAACAGCTTCAGAATGTTCGTTGCCACAAAAATGTAAACGAACGTCTCCTTCTCCATGAGAGCGCGAGACCACACACAAGCCTGCGCATATGAGAAGAGCTCGCAAAAGTTGTTTGGACTGTCCTTCCTCATCCACCCTATAACCCGGAACTCGCACCTCCTGACTTCCATCTGCCTGGTTCAAAAAATGGCTCTGAGCACTATGGGACTTAACTGCTGAGATCATCAGTCCCCTAGAACTTAGAACTACTTAAACCTAACTAACCTAAGGACGTCACACACATCCATACCCGAGGCAGGATTCGAACCTGCGACCGTAGCGGTCGCGCGGTTCCAGACTGTAGCGCCTAGAACCGCTCGGCCAACCTGGCCGGCCATCTGTTTGGTCCAGTGAACAATATACTCCGCGATAAGCATACGTGCATGATAGGGAGATTACTGTTGCAGCAAGACGTTGGCTCCGACTTCGATCAGTAGAGTGGCAGTCTCATTGAACGGAAATTATGTTGAAAAATTGGGTTTTGTTGCCTAAAGAGTGGATAATATTAGAATGTATTGGTATCCTGAATAAAACAAACCTAATTTCAGAAAAAAATGTGTAGCATTACTCGTTGAACGCCCCATAGTTGGAGGGTCAATGAAGTTAAACGGAAATAAGGATTTCCGGTCGATGTAACAGGAGTAGAACTCGTCATGAATAAGGAAATAGGCCAAAGAATGAGCTGCTGTGAACAGTTCAGTGACAGGTTTGTTGACATTCGACAGTAAATCAACACAGACAAGGATGGTTCAGGTATACATACCAACTTCGCAGACGGAAGATAAAGTGTATGGGGATACTGAACAGGCAATTCAGTATGTAAAGGGAGACGATATGGAGAATTCGAAATCGGTTGTAGGGGAGGAATAGAAGAAAGGATTACGAGAGAATGTGGGGTGGGCAGCAGGAATGAGAGAGGAGGAAAATTAATTGAGTTCTCCAATAAATTTCAAATAGTAGTAGCCAATACGCTGTTCACAAATCACCAGAGGAGGGAGTATACTTGGAAAAGACCTGGAGACACGGGGAGATACCAGCTGGATCACAGAGATGACAATCAGTTTGGCTCTAGGAGAGGTAAAGGAATCAGAGAGGCAGTTCTGACGTTCCAGTTGATAATGGAAGCAAGACTAAAGAAAAATCAAGACACATACGTAGGACCTGTCGAACTAGAAAACGCTTTCAACAATGTGAGATGACGCCCAAGATGTTCGAAATTCTGAGAGAAATAGAAGTAATCTATAGGGAAAGACGAGGAATATACGATATTTATAAGAACCAAGAGGAAACAATAAGACTGGAAGATAAAGAATGATGTCCTCGAATTAAAAAGGGATGCAGTCTTTCACCCATACTATACAACCTGTGAATCGAAGAAGCAATGACGGAAGTAAACAGAATTATATGGTATTGAATCATGGACAGTGGAAAAACTGGAACAGAAGGGGAGGGAGCGTTTGAGTTGTGGTGCTACAGAAGAATGTTGAAAATTTGGGAGACTGATGAGATAAGGAATGAGGAGGTTCTCTGCAGAACTGGCGAAGACAGGAACATAAAGGAAACACCGACAAGAAGAACGGTCAGGATGATACGACATGTGTTAAGACATCACGGACTAACTTCCGTGGTACCAGAGAGAGCTGTACAGGGTAAAAACTGAAGAGGAAGACAGAGACAGGAATACGTAGAGCAAATAACTCAGAACGTAGGTTGCAAGTGCAACTCTGAGATGTAAATGTCGTGTGAATAGGGCCTCCCGTCGGGTAGACCGTTCGCCGGGTGCAAGTCTTTCGATTTGACGCCACTTCGGCGACTGGCGCGTCGATGAGGATGAAATGATGATGATTAAGACAACACAACACCCAGTCCCTGAGCGGAGAAAATCTCCGATACAGCCGGGAATCGAACCCGGGCTGTTAGGATTGACATTCTGTCGCAATGACCACTCAGCTACCGGGGGCGGGCAAGTCTGAGATGAAGAGGTTAGCGCAGGAGAGGAATTCATGCCGGGCCGCTTCAAATCAGACAGAAGACTGATGACTTAAAAAAAAAATCCGTTCCTCAGAGGTCCCCACATATTGGTTAACACTTTGTATATCGGCTCAAAAAGTCACATGACTTTGGTGCGGCGTAATGTTTACAGTAAGCGTCCTGTAGATTTTAACTGACATTACGCCTCTTGTTCAGACGTATACTCCTCAAACGTACTATCGATTCAGTAAACAGTTTTCATAGGCACCTTAGCTATTTGCGTTAGGAACATGAAATGAGCTTCTAAGAGATAAATGCAAGGGCATTTCGCTTATTTTCGACAAGTGTCACAGCTGATATGCCGTAAATTGTCTTCCTACAAGAAAAGAAGACATAGCGACCGCTGTTTTTTAGATTTTCCGCTGCAGTTGATTATATTGCAGAGTTTATGTTTTGACTTCCTAGCATGCCAGAGTGAATTTGGAGCTACGACTTGTAGCAAATAAGCGATTCATCAATCAGTGAAATACTTTTTGGACGAAGTTCTTCAATTATTCCCTTTTGGTCTGGTATGTATAATCTTCATTCAGTTGTCCGGAACTAAATTGGTAATCGTACAGCTCGTTCTCTTTGACGTTGGTACGATTATTATGGTTTCCTATTGTGGCTTCTTTAAAATTAGAATGGGGCCCCGGATTTGATTCTCGGGGGGGGGGGGGGGGGGGTTCGGAGATTTTCCTGCTTGGGGTTGAGTGAGTGTGTGTGTGTGTGTGTGTGTGTTTCGTCCTCATCACTCGTCCAAAAATGCCATAGTACATTTAATTTTTTAACATAGCTTGTGCGCTTGTCGTACAGAGGAAAACATGTGGCTTGGTATATGAGTGACGGTGATGTACTGAGATGATGAAGGAATATATTTACCACCACGGATTATTAATCATAAAATCGACATAAAGACGGAGAGGGAGAGAGAGAGTGAGAGAGAGAGACAGAGAGAGAGAGAGAGAGAGAGAGAGAGAGAGAGAGAGAGAGAGCGCGGGAGAGAAAGATAACACTCTGCCACTAAAATCATGACACCCAACTCAACAATCTACATCTACATACATACCCCACTAGCGACAATATGGTGCCTGACGAAGGGTATCTTGTACTATAGAGTACTAATAGTCATTCCCTTTCCTATTCCACTCTCAAATGGAACGATGGAAAAACGACTATATATATGCCTCTTTACGAGCCCTAATTTCTCTTATCTTGTCTTCGTGATCCTTAGGCAAGATGTATGTTGGTGACAGTAGAATCGTTCTGCAGTCAGCAGCAGATACTAGTTCTCTAAATTTCCTCAACAGTGTTTCACGAAAAAAAAAAAACATCTTTTTCCCTCCAGGGATTCGCAATCTGAGTTCATGAAGAGCATCTCTGTATTACTCACATGATGATTGAGCCTACAAGTGACATAACTAGCAGCTCGCCTCTGAACGTCTTCGAATCTTCATTTAATCTGATTTGCTGGGGATCCCAAATACTCATGCAGTAATCAAGAATAGGTCGCACTAGAGTCCTACATGCTACCTCCTTTATAGATGAGCTATATTTCCTAGAATTCTCCTAACAAACCGAAATTCGTCTTCCCTGCTAACGACACATGCTTGTTCTGTTTCATATTGCTTTGCAACGTTACGTCTAGATATTGAACCAACGTCTGTCAACCAGCACACCGCCAATACTCTATTCTAACATTACAAGAGTGTTTTTCCTAAACATCTGCATTAAATGTGACTTCTTCTTTATTTAGATCAAGCTGCCATTAGAAATTCTACCTGAATCATCCTGTATTCTCCTTTACTCACTCAACGACTTTCCAATACACTAAAGTATCATCTGCAAACAGTCACAGATTGCTGCCCACCTTATCCGCCATATACTTTATGTATATAGAGAACGACAACGATCCTACTACAGTTCCCTGGAGCACTCCAGACGATACCGCTGTCTCTGATGAAAACTCGTTATCCAGGACAACATACTGAATTCTCTTACAAGGGAACCTCCCCATCGCACCCCCCTCAGATTTAGTTATAAGTTGGCACAGTGGGTAGACCTTGAAAAACTGAACACAGATCAATCGAGAAAACAGGAAGAAGTCGTGTGGAACTATGAAAAAAATAAGCTGAGGGGTCGCCACTGCTATGGCCAGAGCATTAATGACCAGCAATAAAGCAGGGAATGGACCCTTGTTAGGCAGGAAGCCGATGAGACGACTGTGTGTTTCTGGGAATTTCTGTGAGACATGTCATGGCGTCCAGACGTCTAGACACTCCTACAAAACATATTTATGAAGGCACGAGGCTTTTAGCGAGTTTATGGCAATTCTTCGGAAAGTTCGAAATGGATGCAACAGGGGAGATAACGATCTTTTTATGGAGCGCTGTGGTTCCATCTAGGTCATGCAATTAGCAAAACACGTGGCATAAACACGTGGGAAAGAGGCTGTGCAGCTGAATTTTCTTTCGTTTCCTCCCACTTAATTTTTAAAGTCGCTGATTGGTCAAAGCTGTGTATGCAGAGCAAGGGGCGGTCTCCCAGCTTCGAGTGCCGCGCTCCAGCTCGTGATTGGCTTGGGCTAAAGTGGGAATAATTTAAGAAGTAAATGTGCTAGGCTACCGAGCTGGCGAGGAAATCTGAGAGAAAGAGAAGAGTAAACTCTTGCACTGGCACTTGCTAGTAAAGAACTGGAGGTCTTTACCTAAACAGTGAGACTTGTGTCCTTTGCTAGTGTGCCATTTAGAACCTGTGCCAGTCACCATCTGAAACGTCAGAGGTACTGCTTCTAGCATTACACACACGAGTGATGTGTGGGAGTACTTATTTGTCTTGAGTCGGCCGTGTAAACATTTGACATATTCTGTAATGCACAGTCATGGCATGGAGTCAAATTGCTTTGGTAGACCAGCAAACAGGTCCACCTGCACTCTGGAATCCACCAGGGTTTCAGAAGCTCATAGGGAGTACCTGCGTTGCGAATTAGCCAAACGCGAGACCGCATACTTGTATTTTTCTGGCGAGCGCCATTAATAACAGATTGCTGCCGTCCATGACTCCAGTCGCCGAGCACATCATGGTATGCTGCCCTGACCAGCAGGGGGGTAAAATATGGTATAGGGCTCCAATATATGCCTCTCAGCACCCTGTTCTTTGGAACCATATTTTTCTTTATGGAACGGTATAGATGCTGTGGTGCATAGTTTTTGGGCCACGCCACGAATTCACGTGTATAGAGTCAGGTAAAGCGACTAGTTCTGGTTAGTGCTATGTGTTGATCCTCAGCTGATCACTTTGCTCATCACAGACCGCAAATCATTGAAAGCGTTTGTCTAGTAAAAAAGGTTAGTGTGCCGTTTCTTTAGCCATTTTTATTGTCTTATGGCGTTAAGAATGAATAAATCTATTCTTATTTAGACCACAACTCTTCCCAGTGTTCTGATTAACATTACCATTGCCATTTTTATTAAAGTCTTGATAGCAATTGAAAATAGGAAGCTTGCACACAAAAGAAGTTGCACACACTTATACTTGTTTCTTTGTTGTCAATCACAAATTAGGTAGATAATGCTTATGGCCTTCATAAAATAATGTACATAACACTGAAATGTAAAGAAGAGCATGGGGAAGTGCGGCAACATGACGTGGCATGGACTCAACCAATGTCTGAAGTAGTGCTGGAGGGAACTGACACCATAAATCCTGCAGGGCAGTCCATAAATCTGTAAGAGTACGAGGGGGCGGAGATCTCTTCTGAACAGCACGTTGCAAGGCATCCCAGATGTGCTCAATAATGCTCACTTCTGGAGAGTTTGGTGCTCAGTGGAAGTGTTTAAACAAGGAAGAGTGTTCCTGGAGCCACTCTGCACCAATTCTGGACGTGTGGGGTGTCGCATTGTCTTGATAGAATTGCCCAAGTCTGTCGGAATGCAAAATGGACATGAATGGATGCAGGTGATCAGACAGGATGCTTACATACGTTTCACTTTTCAGAGGGGTTTCTAGATGTATCACGGGTCCCATATCACTTCAACTGCACATGTCCCACACCATTACAGAGCCTCCACCAGCTTCAACAGCCCTCTGCTGACATGCAGGGTCCATGGATTCATGAACTTGTCTCCATACCCGTACACGTCCATCTGCTCGATACAATTTGAAACGAGAGTCGTCCAACCAGGCAACATGTTTCCAGTCATCAACAGTCCATTGTCAGTGTTGACGAGCCCAGGTGAGCCGTAAAACTCTGTGTTGTGCAGTCATCAAGTGTACACGAGTGGGACTCCAGCTGCAAAAGCCCATATTGATGATGTTTCGTTGAATGGTTCGCACACTGACATTTGATGATAGCTCAGCATTGAAATGTGCAGCAATTTGTGGAATGGTTGCACTTCTGTCACATTGAACGAGTCTCTGCGTTCTTCGTTTACCCTGTTTTTGCAGAGTCTTTTTCTGGCCGCAGCGATGTCGGAGATTTGATGTTTACCAGATTCCTGATATTTACTGTACACTCGTGAAATGGTCATATGGGGAAATCCCCCCTTTATCGCTACCTCGGAAATCCTTTGTCCCATCGCTCATACGCCGACTATGACAGCACGTTCAAACTACTTAAATCTTGATAACCTGGCATTGTAGCAGCAGTAACCGATCTAACAACTGCGCCAGACACTTGTCTTATGGAGGCATTACTGACCGCAGCATTGTATTCTGCCGGTTTACATATCTCTGTATTTGAATACACATGCCTATACTAGCTTCTTTGGCGCTTCAGTGAAAATCACACAGGATAATTCGACACTGAGAGTGATTTCAGAGAAAAATTTTGTGCCAATGTAACACATACTACAGTCGATTACTGGATCGATTGTCGAAAACAGTCAACCGAGAAACATTGTGAAGTATAGATCTCAATAATTTTTTTGAATTTCTTTGACTTTCATCATTTAAGAGTGATTTCAGTTAAGTTGTCTTTTTTAATCGTTTAATCACACTAAATGTTTTGCAGAACATTGGGAGGTGTTTCACCTTTTTAATATTTAAACAATATTTATTGAAAATTTTAGAAAAATCCCAAAAAATGAACCGTTCTGTTACATATGTTTACCAATAAAAATCTCTTTATTTTACTTCATAAATTCTTTTTGATATTTTTCCCTATTTAGTAGCATCACAAGCTTGTCACAGAAGCTTTCTAGCTGTACAATGTTCTTTAATATTGCGATGGTATGCATAATGATTAATAAAGTTGTTCATGTAAATATGTGTAAGAATGCTTTTCTATTATTTGTCCAACTGCTATTTTGCAAACAAAGTACTGGAGGATACTAAATTATTGGTCACACCTAAGCTAACCATCCAGTTCTTGTATGTTCAGAATTACTTTTACCTCTAATTTCGATTTCAACATTGTGCACATATAAGTAAAGTACCCTACTATGTGTACTTGTAAAATTTTCTTTTAGTGTTGCTCTGAGTGTCTGATGTGCCTAAGTGATTATTTCTAATTGGAAAATGTATTCAAGCAGTAAATCCCTATAGGTGCGTTACATGTAGGGACAGTAGTTAATTTTGTCCTGAACCTTGCATTTACATGTCGATAAATTCGACAAGTTGGCATGTGTCAGGAAATTTTAAATAGTCGTGACTGTAATGTTCAGCATATCGACAATGGTGTCAGCATGGCAGAATAGCAGAAATGGAACAGCTAGTTGGAGAAGACGTAATAGTAAGTAATGATAAAGAACTAGAGTATTTTCATGAAACAGAAAATTACAGCAAGCTAAATTAAGAAACAGGTGCAGTTACAGACATACTATTGGATTGGGAAGGCTAATATTTTGATCAAAAGGAATTGAAAACTTCAGTAAGGGATCAAGAGTATGGAATTAATGTAAAAACTGAATCAGAAATGACTCAAAGCAATGAAATCAGTGAAATAGTGGAAGAAATATTAGCAGTGAACTGTAAGTTAGATGCACAGACGTCTAAAATGCAGTCGTTGAACCATATGTCAAGTGAGAAACTCTAATCATTGTGCAACAACTTGTAATCTTTATTGAACAGTTAGATGGAAGTTTCATGTGTTGAGGTAGTGACACTGAGTAAGAGTATGACAAATAAAGGGAAAATGTTGGGGTCACTAGAGTACAAAGCTAATCTCGAAATAAAAGCTGTAGATGAACAACTTACGGCATGTAAAGTCAAAGTTTGCACAACTCTTGCTCAGTCACTGAATAAACTTCAGGAACATAGTTTAGCTAGTGGAATGTAATACTAACGAAAATGTTCGGAATTTCGAATGGTGGTCAAGAAAAAGATGGACAACAAAGTCCAAGAAGTTAAAGCAGATGTTTGTAGAAGAAAGAGCTCATTGGAGGCTTCCAGTGTTGGTTACTTTCTGAACTAAAAGCTTCAGAGGTAGAAAAAGTTGAAAGCCATTACTCTTAAATTATCCAAGAAAACAGATATTTTAGAAAACTCTCGTCTAGTAACCACAATTTTTCCATCATGTTGTAGGAACAAAGGGATTGATATGAAAGAGTATGGTACCAAGGGAGAACTTCACACTTTGGTTTTCGTGGATTCATGTAATAAGATGATTCCATAAGCATATACTGAAACTGACAAACTTACAGTTGCAGAACAAAGGTTTACAGGAGACATGCAAAATTGGGTGAGCACAGCTGTTGTAGGATGTAACACTTTGAAAAATTCTTAGAAAGAGTTTCAGGAAACTATTGGTCACAGAGTAGGGAGTTGGAACTGTACAGTGAATTTTTAGATTCACCTCCATACAGATCTGGCAGTAATAGAAAGATGAAAATATATTGTGGAGATCTGTATTCTAGGGGCTTTCAGTAAGTAATGTAACAAAATTTTTCCATCCTAATTTCGGTTGAATAAATGCGGAATTTGTTATAGGACATCTTGGAATATTCCTGCTTCAGGCCCTATAGTATCGTGAAGTTCGGATACATGACGCTGCAACACGTAGCCTTCAAAATGAGGTCTGTAACATAGGTGCATTGCAAACAGAGAGCTGTCATTTATTTTCTTTTGGCGGAAAACCAGAGTATCGCAGATATTCATAGGCACCAGCTTAATGTCTACAGAAACCTGGAAGTGAACTGAAGCATGATGAGTTGTTGGGCGAGGTGTCTCTCATCATCGCAACAAAGTAGTGCAAACCTCTCTGATCTCCCTTCTGCCAGCTGACCACACACAGATGTGACTCCTACGATGTTGAAACGCGCAGACACTGTCATTCAAGGTGACTGACAGACCACAATCAGATATCTCACTGCACGTCTCAGTTGAACAGTAAGCACTCTGACACACTCGTCCACCAGTTAGGGTACTCAAAAATGTGTGCGTGCTAGTTTCTTCGCTGCCCAACAGAAGATCATAAAGGGCAATGAAGGCCCATCTGTGAGGAATTTATTGAGCGTTACGAGGCTGATGGTGATAATTTTTGTCGAACATCGTTACAGGCCATGAAACATGGGTTCATCACATCAAACATGAAACAAACTGGCACTCCATGGAGTGGCGCCACACTACCTCTCCTCCGAAGAAAACGTTCAGAGCCACACCTTTAGCTGCAAAGTCATGGCGACGGTCTTCTAGGACTCTGGAGGGATTATTCTGTTTCATGTCCTCCCTCAGGGTGCAACGATCAACTCGGAAGTGTACTACACGACCGTCAGGAAATTGAAGAAACGACTTCAGCGTGTTCGTCGACACAAAAATGCAAACGAATTTCTCCTTCTCTGTGGCAAGGCAATGCCTCACCAAGTAGAGCAACCGAGAGAAATTCACAAAACTTCATTCGATTATTTTTCCTCATCTAGCCTATAGCCTTCCGACTTCCATCTGTTTGGCCCAATGAAGGAAGCACTCTGCAGGAAGCATTTCGTAGATGAAGGTGCAAACGAATTTCTCCTTCTCTGTGGCAAGGCAATGCCTCACCAAGTAGAGCAACCGAGAGAAATTCACAAAACTTCATTCGATTATTTTTCCTCATCTATCCTATAGCCTTCCGACTTCCATTTGTTTGGCCCAATGAAGGAAGCACTCTGCAGGAAGCATTTCGTAGATGAAGGGGGGAGAGTGATGCAGCAAGACGTTAACTCTGACGTTGACCGGTCGAGGGGTACCATGTGGGCATACAAGCCCTCCCAGTAATGGAGCATAAGGCCGTCGCACTGAATGGAGATTGGGTCGAAAAATAGGGTTTTACAGCCAAAAGAGTCAGGAATAATATGGTGTATTGGAATCCTGAATAAAACCAATATGCTTTCAGAAAAAAAATGAGTTGTATTATGTATTGAACGTCCCTCGTCGAAAATTACAGCATATTTACATCCCAGTCTGTGATTATCATTTCTTAATGACCATGCATAGAAAATTACCATGGGATGTAATAAGCCATATCAATGATGGGGATTGTAATTTGGAAATACTTTTGAGGAAAGTTGGGGAAGCAGACAACTGGGATCGAGGTGACTGTAGAAATTTTCTTGGTAATCTTGGGTGACATATTTAAAGGAACCTCGATCAAGAATATGGTGTATAGATAACAGTAACAGATGGAGGGAGAAGAGGAAGAAGAGATATCAGACCATGGAGGGGACAAATAGACAGTTTCAGGATGACTGTAATGAGGAAAACTCCAGCCCACGACAGTCAGAAGACTAACTGGAGTGGGTTGTGAACACCATCTGAAATCAAAATATCCACGGGTGTGCTGCAGGTCTATAGTGTCCAACGGGCACAATATTTCGGCGATCATACATGTCGCCATCATCAGGTGAACTGACGGACTGAGCTCCTGTGAACGTTCGGTCGCGGCGGCGGCCGATTTGAATACCCTCCGCCCGCGGCGCGCTCCCTCCGCCGTCCGCGCCCCGCGCCACGGTCGCGCGGTGGAACAGATTGCGACGGCGTCTGAGATGACGTCGGTGTGATGGCTCTGTCCGCGGTGGTCGTCACAACTATACGTTTGCTCGATTTACTCTTGATTAACCCAATCGCTGGTTCCCAAGCCTTGCTAAGATTATAGCCACAGTCACGGTTTATGAGGTCGTCATTGGTGCGAATTTCGATGGCCTCTCTAACAACGCTGTCCCAGTATCTCGACGTCTGTACCAGAATCCTCGTGCGGTCATACTCCATGGCGTGATTTTCCGTTCAAATGAAGTTGTAATCTGAAGATAGTAATCTCCAAAAAAAGAAAGACGAAAATAGAAAAATAAACACATTCTGCTCTGTTGACAGAGGTTACTAATTTAATGAAAGGGATAATCTACAAAAGAATATTAAAAGGGAAAACAGATTGGTTTGTAGCTTAGAAGTGGGTAAAATGAAATGGATTACAATCTAGATCAAATAAATATTGAATGTGACGCAAATGTTATTAATATTCCCTTGTACGTATTCCCTTGCATGTTTAAGGAGTGTGTGGAAGAGATGAATAGGTTAAAACATTTTCTTAGGGAACATTCAGAAGAAAAAAAGAGACACAAACCACATGCACACACGCACACACACACACACACACACACACACACACACACACACATTATAGTGAGGAAACCGAATCAAGTAAGTTTGGGGGAGAACAGGAAAATTATACTGAAGAGAAATGTGAGGAGGACAATCACGTAGGAAGTTGTGTTGACACTGGTGAAGAGTATTAAAAACGGAATACAGTCAATACAGAAAGCTTCAACCTAAAATTCTGAGCAGAAAAACGTTATCATTCTGTTCTGGGCTACGAAGAGAGCAGATCCATTGCGAGTAAAAGATTGTCAGTGCATAGAATCTGTGGAGAAGTAGGAAAGGAGAGATGAATCAAAAAAGGAGAAGTTAAAGATAAGTTTCAGAGGAGTGTAAATACCACTGTGAAAATTAATACACTGACAAAAAAATGTGCAACATCTCCACGGACTGTGTTCAGTGGCACCAGGGTATAATATGTGCATACGGGGGGATTATAATGTTAATAAATCATTTGTCACGATTATCGGCGATCAGATGGCGCCCATGAGGCCTTACTCTGCATCCTCTGTTTTGATTCTGCAGCCGATTTATAGGTGAACAGGTCAGCCATTTGAATGGGGTGGCATTGGATTGCAGTTCTACAGGAAGCTGGGCAGACATATCGACAGATTGCTGCACAGTGTGTTGGGCACAGTGTATTGGTGGTGGGCCGCTGCTTTCAGCAGTGGTCTGTGGAACATTCCCACACCTGCATACCAAGTTCAGGACGTCCACATAGTGAAAACGTATGTCAATCTCGACACATTATGTGAGCAGCAGTGGCCAATGGAACATCATCCGGAGACGAAATCTCAGCACCAGTTGCACTTGCTGTGTCATCAGGGACCAATAGGAATCATCTGATAGCAGAAGGATTACGATCATTTGTGCCTCTGGTCAGCCTATGACTGACACCATCACACCACAAAGCAAAGATGTTCTTTTATCGTGAATGAGTTGAAGAGTGGAATGGTGCTCTATTCGGTTCAGTGACGAGAGCGAGTTCTGTCTGCATGTGAGTGATGGACGTACATGTACATGTCATAGATCTGGTGAGCTGCCTGTTTCAGAGTGCATTTGCCAATGCTACACAGGTCACATCCCAGACATTCATAGCGTTGGGCGCCATCAGTTACAACTGGTAGTCACATTTGGTGTTTCTGCAGGGGAAACAAACAAGCCTGCTACATTGAACAAATGTCATCTCCATGATGTTGTCATTCCTTCTACAGGAAGGTGATATGGTTTTTCAGCAGAACTGTGCATGTCCACATCTACAACTGGTGCAAAACAACACTCTCTTCATCGTGCAGAGCTGCTCTGGGCAGCAAGAATACCAGATCTCTCGCCAATTGGACATGTATGGGACATGATAAGGTGGGAACTTACTGATTCTCCTGGATTTGCAAGAAATGTTACTGAACTGCAAAAAAAAAAAAAAAGAAAAGAAAAAAGGCGCAAGATGCTACAGATAATCTATAGCATGATACTTTTCAGCACCTTTGTGATTATTTCGTTTGAGAATACATGTCTGCGTTGCCACTAGATGGGGATACACTGTGGTCTGATGCAACTGCATGGGCATTCTTTACTGTGACGTGTTTCATTTAGCCTCCATTTGTTATCATATATTCCTACAATGATGAACTACTAGTCCCCTCATTTGACAATAAAATGACTTTGTCCTTGAGCATATTACGGTTTTTTTTCTGGCAGTGTAGTTTAAAGAAATCTGGTTAGGTAGCAGAGGTAACTCATCAGGATTTATTTTCGGAAGAAGAATTATGTCAGAAGGATCAATGTATAATAAAGATAAACACTGATGCCTTGAAGTAAATGGTTTTGTTGGACACTGGAAATGAGCTCACAGCACTACCAGAAACATTATGTGAATATTTAAAGAAAAGTAATAAAATCATTGAGATGCCTGTATCTCAAGTAATTGTAGTCCATGCCAAAATAAAACCAAGCAAAATGATAAAAAGGCAAGTTCACTTGGCATTTGAGACTGAGATATGAAGCAGAGTATGAACTTCTAATCATACCTGCCTTATGTTAAAATATAGTTTTAAAGATGGACTTCATGAATAAATTTAATATAAAAATTAGTTGTCAGAAGGGGATGACCACATTTCTATGGAATGGGGCTGAAGTACCATCAGGGTAATGAGTGAGGATAATGGGATAGGACATATAAGGGTAACGATGATACCATTGGTTTTGTATAAGAAAGTTATGGAAACTGTACAGATCCAAATGTTGAAAAGAAGGAACTGTTAATGAGGAAGTACATGAAATTTAAGGTACAAGTGAAAGTTAAAGAGCAGAGTTGTATAATATATTTCTTATGACAATGACAAAGTATTTTTTGATGAATAAGGGAA
Organism: Schistocerca cancellata; assembly: GCF_023864275.1. Taxonomy (NCBI): domain Eukaryota; kingdom Metazoa; phylum Arthropoda; class Insecta; order Orthoptera; family Acrididae; genus Schistocerca; species Schistocerca cancellata. The sequence goes on from NC_064631.1 coordinate 397,625,172, forward strand.
GTGAAAAATTTGACTTATTGACTGAACACAAACCAGTATACTCCAATTTTCTTAGACCATACTCAATACCTTTGGCTAGAAGGAAGGCTGTGTTCCAAAGTTGGTTCACACAGGTATTGCTAAAAGGAGCAACAGGAAATACAACGACCCCTTAGTAATTGTGGATGGAGGAGAGTGGATGGTAATAGACGCTAGGAAGTTGAACACTATAGTGCAGAGGGATGTGGTAAACCAGAAAGCATAGAAGATCTGATACCAGAGTATGATAGTGAAAATTTATGACAACTCTTAGCCTAGGATCAGGTTACTGGAAAATATCATTGCCTTATGAGCCATTAAATTTGGTTGGTTGGTTGATTTGGGGTAAGGGACAGACAGCAAGATCATCACTCCCATCAGATTAGGGAAGTATGGGGCAGGAAGTCGGTCATGCCCTTTCAAAGGAGTCATTTCAGCATTTGCCTGAAGCGTTTTAGGAAAATCATGTTAAACCTAAATCAGGATGGCCGGATATGGGTTTGAACTGTTGTCCTTGCGAATGCAAATCCAGTGTGCTAACTGCTGTGCCACATTGGTTGGTCATGTAAATTTGTTGCATTTTTGTTTGCAGGAGAAAAGTATCAACATTGTATTCTTCCTTTTGAGACATTTTGATGGCAGTTTTCATAAGAGCATTGGAGTCAGTTCTGGGGAGGAAGAGAACTTAAAACTTAATTTGTATGAACATAACAGCACAGTAACACCCAAAAATTGGGAGAGGCATTTGAAAACTCTTGTAAGAATTATTTCATTCACTGTAGAAAGGTGAGATTACTTTTAAACTGAAAGTACTAGTATTTATTAGGACAGAACTAAAATTTCTAGGATGTATCATGGCAGCTGAAGGAACTAAAAATAATTTAGAAAAGAACAAACTCATTAAAGAATTCGTTGCTTCCAGAAATAAAAAACTAATAATATCCTTTGGACTGTGTGACTTTTATAGAGAAATGACTCCAACCAATCACTTAATAAACCTGTACAGAACAAACTGTTAAGTGAGAACAAGACTTGTGTTTGGACTCTAGAATATCAAGAGATTTTTGAAAACTTGATAACGCCCATAAGTAAGAATAGGATCATAAATTATCCTGTTTTTAGCCAACCTTTATAAATGAACACTGACAGCACTGCATATGGATCAGATGCCACCTCTTACAATTGGTAGAGAATAAGAAGGGGTAAGGGTACAAAATAATATAGTTTGCAAATAGGACATTAAATAAATGTGAAAAAATTAATAGTATTTCAAAAAAAGAGAAATTTGTTACAGTCCATAGCTTCAGAAAAATCCATTATTTTCTTTTTGACATAAGTTAATTAGTTTCATGGACCATAAAGGCCTATATAAACGATCATGTACAGTGCTGTTTGATGTGTTTGTCAAGCATAGAACACGTCTGAAGTATTTGTGAGAAATTTTGATCGACCCTATGTTTGACAAGATGGAGGACAGTGTCAGTGTTTTGCTGCATGTGTTCAGTGGAAATTGTTCTATTGCAATTTATCTCACAGTATTGTGAGTTTCCACAACTAAGGAAACTACAGTCAAGGATAAAAACAAAATATCACTGGAGATTGCCAAAATGATAGTGATGTCAAATATTTCCTAGGCATATATTATGAGAAATGGATTAAGAAGAAAATCAGTATTCTACACATAACAGATAGGCAGGAGTACCACGAAAAAAAATTGAAATTCTCTTGTTCTCCCATGGAGAATGTGGACTATATGTTTCTACATTGTGGTATTTTACTGAATTGTCATTAGATGACCATGTAGAAGAGAATAAAGTTTCACATACTTGTGTCTTTTTTTGGTGTGAGGATGAAGTAACTCTAAACAAGTCATTAAAAGATTCACAGTACCATCCAAAGAAAGATGATGTAATCATTAGGTTCTGATTGTAATATTTCCTTTAACAGGTTTTCACGTGTGTATTTATTTCTCATTTTAAACTATTCCCTGGATCAGCATCTTATTTAAAAGCTGTGCCAAAATCAATGTTAGAACTGCTTTATCTGCATTTGTTGCCATTCCAACTAAAGTCAAAATACACACAGCATATACGAAAATCTGCTTCAAAAAGTAAGATTAAATTGACAAACTCTTTTGGTATGTGTACAGGCTTGTTTGACATATCCATGACTAGATAAGAGCGAATTTGACAAACAAGTTCGCTCTTTTACAAGAGACTGAACAACTTATCAAAGTTTTTGATGTCCATTTGAAGAACATTGGTGTAACCATCGGGTTCTGAGAGTAATATTTCCTTTGGCGGAGTTTAATGGCTAAATTTTTTATTTTAAGCAATTCCTTGGACCTGTGTCATCTACACTCCTGGAAATTGAAATAAGAACACCGTGAATTCATTGTCCCAGGAAGGGGAAACTTTATTGACACATTCCTGGGGTCAGATACATCACATGATCACACTGACAGAACCACAGGCACATAGACACAGGCAACAGAGCATGCACAATGTCGGCACTAGTACAGTGTATATCCACCTTTCGCAGCAATGCAGGCTGCTATTCTCCCATGGAGACGATCGTAGAGATGCTGGATGTAGTCCTGTGGAACGGCTTGCCATGCCATTTCCACCTGGCGCCTCAGTTGGACCAGCGTTCGTGCTGGACGTGCAGACCGCGTGAGACGACGCTTCATCCAGTCCCAAACATGCTCAATGGGGGACAGATCCGGAGATCTTGCTGGCCAGGGTAGTTGACTTACACCTTCTAGAGCACGTTGGGTGGCACGGGATACATGCGGACGTGCATTGTCCTGTTGGAACAGCAAGTTCCCTTGCCGGTCTAGGAATGGTAGAACGATGGGTTCGATGACGGTTTGGATGTACCGTGCACTATTCAGTGTCCCCTCGACGATCACCAGTGGTGTACGGCCAGTGTAGGAGATCGCTCCCCACACCATGATGCCGGGTGTTGGCCCTGTGTGCCTCGGTCGTATGCAGTCCTGATTGTGGCGCTCACCTGCACGGCGCCAAACACGCATACGACCATCATTGGCACCAAGGCAGAAGCGACTCTCATCGCTGAAGACGACACGTCTCCATTCGTCCCTCCATTCACGCCTGTCGCGACACCACTGGAGGCGGGCTGCACGATGTTGGGGCGTGAGCGGAAGACGGCCTAACGGTGTGCGGGACCGTAGCCCAGCTTCATGGAGACGGTTGCGAATGGTCCTCGCCGATACCCCAGGAGCAACAGTGTCCCTAATTTGCTGGGAAGTGGCGGTGCGGTCCCCTACGGCACTGCGTAGGATCCTACGGTCTTGGCGTGCATCCGTGCGTCGCTGCGGTCCGGTCCCAGGTCGACGGGCACGTGCACCTTCCGCCGACCATTGGCGACAATATCGATGTACTGTGGAGACCTCACGCCCCACGTGTTGAGCAATTCGGCGGTACGTCCACCCGGCCTCCCGCATGCCCACTATACGCCCTCGCTCAAAGTCCGTCAACTGCACATACGGTTCACGTCCACGCTGTCACGGCATGCTACCAGTGTTAAAGACTGCGATGGAGCTCCGTATGCCACGGCAAACTGGCTGACACTGACGGCGGCGGTGCACAAATGCTGCGCAGCTAGCGCCATTCGACGGCCAACACCGCGGTTCCTGGTGTGTCCGCTGTGCTGTGCGTGTGATCATTGCTTGTACAGCCCTCTCGCAGTGTCCGGAGCAAGTATGGTGGGTCTGACACACCGGTGTCAATGTGTTCTTTTTTCCATTTCCAGGAGTGTATTTATCCTCTTTTTCTGTAAACACAGTGCCAAAGTTAATCCCATAACTGCTTTGTCTGCCTGTGTGGCCATTCTCATTACTGTAAAAATACTCATAAATACAAGCAACATATGCTTCAAAGTGACGTTAAACTGGCAAATTTTTGTTTGTGTGTGTACAGGTTTTTTTGAGAAATCTGTGGCTAGACGAGGGCGGATTTGACAGACATGTTTGCTTGTTTACAGTGGCCTTAAGGCTTTGTCTTGTTTTACTAAATATAGACTGATTCACAGTAGATTGATGTGTTAGGTACTTTATTTACAGTAATTCAGTTTTGACTTTAAGTATACATTTGGGACACAAAATGTAGTGCCACACTCATTGTCTAGACTACCTGTGGGAATGTTTTGTAGAAAAGAAATGGCTGAAGAGAAGGAAATAAAGAATATACGTAAAAATTTGGGCAAAGAACAAAATAATGATGAATGCTTAAAACCAGTGAAGAGACAACTGGGAAAAACAGGGGTAATAAATTACTTAAGTATGACTGGTTTCTTTTCTTTTTTTGAAGGAATACTGTTTATGCTAAGACAGGAAGATTCAGATGAGTAGTGTGTTTGCCAGCCAGAAAAACGTATAGAAGTGCTCATGCTCGAGAAAACTAATGTAAGTTGAAACTTTCAATAATATTGGTAGAAAGATTATGTAAGTAGTAAATCTCAATGGTAACATTACACTCCCAGCTTACAGGTTGCAACATTACACATTCGAAGTGCATTGTGAGTAAACAATTCTTATGTTGTCGAAGCCCTAACAGAGACTGTAGCCATGAAGATGAATCTAAGTTATAGTAATTCAACATTTTTTAAAGGGAACTCACATACATAACTGTTGTTTATAACGCCATAATTACATCGTAGAATGCAATATTTAGACACAAATGTTTAATGAACTCTATCCCAATATAAAAATTCGAGAGTGATCTAAACAAATTTAAAAGCCAAATGTTAATCTAGAATGTTCCAGAATAAAAGCACAAGAGAAATCTATTAGCAGTATACAGTTACCCAGTTTTCTCATTTAGAGGGTATGTTGTCTAAGGCTACTTGTCAGTAATAAATGTTGCAGACTTTTAGCTGGGACAACAATCGAGAGCCTCAACAATAGTCAGAAAACAATATTGCCATGGATTCTTGTATTCTTGAGGAACGTAATATTGCTTTCAACTATTGTATAATAGTGGAGACTTTTTTCCAATTCAGCCATAATGTTGTTGCTTCAAAGAATTATATTGGCAAACCCTTAACACTTCCATTTGCAAATGAATACTGGTATGTGAAATATACACAAAAAATTAAAAAAAAAAAGAAAAGCAGCTAAGTGGGAACATGTCAGTTGAGGAATGACCAATCACTGTGGATAACCTCAATGTTTCCCTACAAATTGGAACTGTGTTACTTGAGAACGAAATGATTATGGAATGTGGCAAAGATGCATGTGCTTCAAAGACTATAAAAACTAGTGCATTAGATCGTTTATGTCATCAGCATCATCTGACTAGAGTACAGTAACATTTGGTATCCTACAAGGTTTTGTCCTATGTCCCTTACATTTCCTTATGTTTTTGTTATTGATCTACCTGTCTAGAAACGCCAAAAAGGCACAGTTCACTTTATTTGCTGATGTCTCATCATGCTGACTGGCTAACTTCTTCCACGCCCCAACAATACTGTAAACAGCAACTTCCAGCACTACTTTTGAAAATGTTCTGGACTGTTTTCAATCAAATGGTCTCTCTTTCCCAATGTCAAGACACAATTGATACATATTTGGACAGAATTCAAAATAAAAGATTATCTGATGATAAAATGTAAAAGTAAAGACATATTAAGAGTAGGTTCTGCCTAAATCATGGAACTTAACATTGATAGAAATCTCATCTGGATGATACGTGTAAGGGCACAATGGCCATGGTGGGTGTAGTGGCGATTTGAATTTGCGAGTCGATACAGTACTGCAGTTGTGCAATAACTGCATAAAGGTGTCACTTGACACCCCCCGAGTCACATATGGTCATCTAAAGGGGCCAAGATATCTCATTGTCTTGCAATCATGTTTTATGTGTTAGAATTCTTGTGATCTAGGGTAAATTCTGACTTCACATAATTATTACAAATCTACATTACAACATAGTTTTTTTGTGACATAACTATGTTGAAAGAGGAGTTGCTTAGCAAAAAATTCTCATATCAACAATTGCTTCATAGGAGGCCATTGCCAACTATGAACAGTTTCTGTGGAATGGTATCTCAGCTGGCACTCTGGCCAGCTAGTGGTCAATATATACTGACCATTGTGGTCAATAAACCTGTCATGAATTTAAAATTTTTCCTTCCATTTTTACTGTTATTTATGGGATCAAATATTGACTGTGACTATAATAAACAACAAATAATCATGACTATTAATAATTTTACTAATTAAAAATAAATATAATAATTACTGAATAACAATAAATAGTGATCGTTATAAAATAACAAAAATAATTTATTTTTATGTACAATGATGATGTACATTAATAATCACAAAGGAGACAGTCACTTGTAGAATTTGTATGACATGGAGAGAGCAGTACAGACAGTGTCAGATGGTAAAGATTTCAAATTTGCTGCAACCACCCTCACCCATCAGTTTCAAAGAATACATTGAAGGGAAGAGCTGTGAAGAAAAATCTATGTACTGCTGACAACAAGAAGGTATATGGATTTTTCAGAAGTTTTTACCTCAAAACAAGAAAAAAATTACTATTACCTTTTATTGTTGGAGAGAAGATTTTTTACCATGGCAGTTAAGGATCTAGCATATGTAGCATTTGAACTGACTGATAAGGGTATTCTTCCTCGTGACTCTGATAAGGAGACCAGACTGGCTGGAAGGTCATTGACTGCTGGTTTCCAGGAAAGCTTTCCATCATTGGGGGTGAGATCAAGTAACCAGGATGTGCAATGTAGGCCTATGAACAGTGCACAGCTATTTGTGCAAAAACGGTGCCTAAAATTCTGTACAGCACTTCACCTTTTCTCTGCAGTGGTAATGAATTTTCCTTTAAAAACGGTAATAATATGATGTAATTTTTTACTCTCTGCATTTAATTTGTGCTGTAAATAATTTTCTTTATCTCAATACATTTTTGAAGGTTAAAACTGATTTTCTCAACTTGATTAGCCATGTGTTTGTGTATATCAGAAGCAATATTGAATACAAAATCAATCTTTGTGATACACTTCGTGTGACTACTTCAAATTATGAGCGCCTATCGTTACGTAATTCACATGTAACTGAAACACGTTACTGTACTGTCTATTCCGTGTAAGTGTAGCGTATTTTGGAGTAAAAATTTTATTCTTTGCTGATTTAATACTGTTTCTTCTGTTGGTGATCGAAAAAATAAATGTTTTTAAATACACATTGCTTTCATTTATTGCCTACAGAATTGGTGATCCCAAGAAAAAATAACAATTTAAGTCGCAATAACGTTTTTCGCGTCACATTCGTTAAACATGGAAGGAGCAAACTGTTTTAGACAAACCATTGGTGACGATATCTAGTATCTGCAAATCTTCAACAAGAGACTGAAGTTTTAGAGCTCTGGACGACGAGAAATGATAGGAAGACAGACAAGAAAGTTGACAAGTTCCAACAACCACAGCTGTGCCTCGAGCATACACGCGTGCCAGAGATTGCAAGATTTTTCGCTTGCTTGCTCGTTCACATCAAACGTACTGCGACTACAATTGCGCGCGCCAACGTTAACGCCCACACAACTGGACATATGGTTTGCGATCTTGGAGTACATTTTCGCACAACAAGGATCACAGAAGAATGTGAACAATTAACGCTGGCGATTATTGATGATGATATTTTCCAATGTAATTTTACACCCATCTCACCAACAAGCATACCTCACCTGCTACTGATGGGAAAAAGTTGGTAAAAGCTTTTGCAATTTTAAAGTTGTGTTTAATCACTGAAGTACCTAACTTGAAAAAAATTCTTCATTTTCTTTGTGTGCTTTTCCTGTTTTAATTTTTTATTGTTACAGATAGTATTCATTTTGTTACTAAAGAAGATTATCTTCTTGAAAGTATATACATTTTAATGCTCTGGTGACTTAGCTTAGAGTTTTATAGCACAGTTTATAATAAGATTTAATCCTGTCTTCGTTTTTGTTCTTCAATATCAAGTAGAGTAGTAGGTCAGAAATCAAACCCACAGATATTTTGAGACTTTTTTTGTTAGCTTACAGTCGGAAGTACCAACTCTACATAAAAACAAAGAATAAACATCTAACTCTCAAAATCAGTTACTCTTCCAAGGAATAAATAATGCACTTCACTGGTCAGTCTCTTGTTCCCACACAGCTCCACCCTTGAAGTGCAGAGTGCCTGGGATGTAAGAGTACTTGAATTTTTGTCGTCCAGCTCTAGTACAGACGACCGGTTGTTGTGTAGGTGCGAGCACAGGTGTGATTGGTTGTTCTGTAGTCCTCTGGCATCTTGTTGTTTTCTCTTCAGTTTGACTAGGTGTGTACCTCACTTGACCCTCAGTCATCCTGAACTGGAGGAATGTTTTTGTGCATTGGCGGTGGTAATATCCACGCTGGTTTCATTCTTTCAATAGAAACCCTGACAGTTTTCCCATTTTGCGAGATGTCTATATTATGGGCATCATGTCACACTACTTGGTAGGACCCAGCATAAGAAGGTTGTAGAGGAGCTTGTATGGCGTCCGTGCACAAAATAACATACGAGCAATCTGCCAATGCTCTGCAGACGAAGACCAGATGTTCACCATCGCAAGATGCTAGTAGCCCTCTCATCCTTGCCACGTGGTTACGAATGCGCTGTACCAGCAGTGTAGCTCCATTTGTGGTGGTAGGGAGCCGTTGTGAGATAATCTGCCAGAATTCTCGATGGTTCTCCGTAAACCAACCCTGCCACTGATGTGCCTGCATCCATCTTATACGCAGTCCATAAACCTAGAAGTACTAGTGGCAGCGGTTCTGTCCAACTCTCTCAGTGACATTTGAGGGCCTTCTACAGTGTTCTATGCCACTTTTCCAGCATTCCATTGCTCGCCGGGTAATAACGGGTTGTGTGGTGACCCTGGAATCCACACAGTCTAGCCAGTTCTTTAAACAGATTAGATTCGAATTATCGACCCTGATCTGTCGTAATATGTAGAGGGCATCCGAAACATGCTACCCAATGTGCAACAAATGCCTTTGCCATTGTCTTGGCTGATACATCTCTCACTGGTGTAGCCTCTGCCCAACTAGTGCAGCTATCCACTGCCATGAGCAAGTATTAGCAACCCTCTGAGGGTGAAAGTGGATCCATTAAGTTGAGGTGAACGTGACTAAACCTCACTGGCGAACCTGCAAAATTTCCGACCTTTGCATTAAAATGTCGTCCTACTTTACAACATTGACACTGAAGGCATGAGTGACTCCATTTGGGCGTGCTAAGCTGTGGACACCGTCAAAAGGCACTTTCCGGAATCACTGCATAATGCAGGGCCGTGGCCTCTGTTATGATACGTCGCACCATATTTTGATCTTGCTTCTTGGCACTTCTATTCGTCCCATTCGCAATCCTGTGTGCCGATCTCTTAGTAAGTCTTACAACTCTTGATCCCTGTCTTGTGCTGTGGCGTGCTAGTCGTAATTTAAGATGCTGACTAAGCTGCATACTCGCGAAAAATAACCGGAGACTATGTTCCGTGCACCTCTAGTATGTCGTACATCCATAGTGAACTGCCTGTTGAACTCTAAGTGTCGGAACTGTCGTGGCGAACAATTGTCGCTGATGTTGCGGAGACTGACACAACAGGTTTGTGATCCATGAAAATTGTCATTGGTCGGGCTTCAATGTAAGAACGAAAATATCTTACACTTTCATATAACGCCAATAACTCCCTATCGTAAGCACGCCATTTTGTCTGTCTGTGCTGTAGCTTCGTTGAAAAAAAAAAAAAAAGAAGAAAAATCAAAGACATCCAATGTCCATTTACTTCTTGGTATCTTGCTGCTCCAATCGCGACCATGCTGGCACCTGGGACATGGTGGCAACCAACACTGCCGGTTCCAGGCTGGCTTGTAACTGGCTGAAAGCGTTACTCATTTCTACTGTCCAATTAGTGCACTTTACAGCATGGGCAGTACCAGCAGATATTATCAGCAGTAGTTTGGCCTGGAGTGGTGTCTGACAGCTGTGGGCTGGATGAACGACGCGACCGTGTTTTCATATCGGAGTCCATCCATAACTCCAAGTTCTGCAACTTTTTCCATTGTGGTTCATAACTTTTGGAGTTCCCCATCGATGTCCGATGATTATCGATAAGATGCAGCGGCACAATTCGTAATCGGCTCCTCCAAAGACCACAATGTATGTGTGTGTGTGTGTGTGTGTGTGTGTGTGTGTGTGTGTGTCACCTTTTGTTATGATGCTACTATTTGTCCCTGCTACGCATGTCACAGCAGTTGACTCCAATGTGGCATATGCTCTATCAGCTACTTGCTGTAATTTAACCAGCCTTAGTCCTTCATAGGCTACCAATGTCAATTTTACTTGAAACGGAACCTGTTGTCGCCAGATATGTAGCAGCAACTCATTAGATAGTACGCTACAGTCCGCTATCGCTAGCAAATGTCTCCAGACTTTCGACGGGTTTCTGTCTCCATGTTTCTCCTGGTAAAGCACTTGTGAAAGCCTCTGCTCAGGTAACTTCGTGCAGCGAGTGATTAGTGAAGTCTTCAGAACGAGGTATGCTTGTTGATGAGGTGGGTGTAGAATCACATCGGAAACTACTATCGTCGGTCCCTGCTTCAAATTGCTAACTGCCAGCATAAATTGTTCACAGTATTCTGTGATCTGCTGTTGTGCGAGAATGTTTTCCAAGATCGCAAACCATATGTCTGGTTGTGTGGGCTTAAATGGAGGTGGTCGCAATTGTAAGGGGGGTCACTTGACACTAGCGAACAGGCACGCAGAAAATATCTGGCGCGGTTCTGAACTCGTGGCGCAGCCATTATCACTGGTGTTTGTGATCTCGTCTTGCCAATCTTGCTGTCGTTTCTCAGCATCGGCAATTGTAAAACTTCAATCTCTTGTTGCAGCTGCCGGCTGTCGTCACCAGTAGTTTGTAAAAAAATATTTGTGCCTTCCATGCTTAACAGATATAATCCAAAAAATGTTATTGCGACTTAAGTCATTATTGTTTTCATGGTAATCAGTTATATAGGTCAGAAATCAAACCCACATGTATTTCCAGACTTTTTTTCTTTGTTAGATTACTGCATAAGTAACAGCTCTACATGAAAATGAAGAATAAACATCCAACTCTCAAAATCAGTTACTCTTCCAAGGAATAAACAATGCACTACACTGGTCAGTCTCTTATTCCCTAAGAGTCTTCTCTTAGTGTTGTACAATATTCTGTTGCATTACACTGTATTTTATTCGTCTCATAACATATATTTTATAGATCATCTCATCATATTGCACAGGAGTTATGTTAATTTTTATTTTGTGATACACATAGTTATTTAAGTCTCTAAGAGTATTTTTACAAGCGCAGTTTTATGTTGAAAACAATATTATCATTACATTGTTTTTCTTATGATATACCAATGCATAGAGTCTAAATTCCTCAGACATTTATTTATAAATACAGTGTTACACACAACACTATGAAATTGAATCGTCAGACCATTCAACTGATCATTTCATCACTCATAAATTTCTCCACTGAGTAATTGTATTTTTCGACTATAGTGTGTAGTTTTCTCTTCAGTGAACATATTTTCAAGCTAATTACATCTCTACTCTTGAGTTTGTTGAAGATTTTCATTCCCTTGTACTAGGGTGTCTGATACTGGTGTATTAAATGGTGTTTTAAAAACATGAAGTTTTCCTTGCATCCCTACATATGTTTGAAATGGTTTTCTTCAGTAAGCTCAGGATTACTGTGTAAAAAGATGATACTCTCAAATATGTACAATACAGGGACAGGTCACATTTTTAGGTTCTTGAATAATGAGTGTCAGGATATACTTGGAGGGCAGCACACATTTGCTTATGATTATTTTTTGAAGTAGCAGTATTTGTGACCTTTGACTTGAATTCTCCCCAAAAATTAACCCTTACCTAACAACTGTGGTACACCATTCCCCTACGAGTTATGTCTGTTTCCCCAGAGAGTATGTCCATTGCTAAATCAAGGCTGTTTAATTTAGTTGCAAAATAATCTATGTGTGCTTGGCAACTTAGATTTTTGTCCAAGTTTAGTCTTAGGAATTTAATGGACTGAGCTTCTTCCATAACTTGATTTTTATGTATGGTACCAATTTTACTAGTTTTTATTCTTTGTTTTTAAATTCTGTAAACAAAATTTTTGAAATGTTATGTTTAGAACAATTTTGTTGAAACTATACATCTGGGTTGTTCAGTATGTTTATGACACTATAAAGAATTTTTCTTATTTTTCGTTTTTCAATAAGTCCTGAACTATCATTAGAAAACATGATTGGTTGGGCACTGATATTGAGAGGTAATTAATTTGCGTAAAAGAGAAACAAGATTGGCTCTAATATTGATCCATGGGGAACTCCTTGTGAATCTATATTCCACAAAGACGCATAATTTATGGTGTTAAATGTTATCAGTACTCCTTGCTTCACGCTTGTCAGATAAAATACCAGTCACTGCAGAACAGTTTGCCCAACACCATATTTGTTTAGTTTATGAAGCAGCAGGAGTGATTCACAGAATCGAATGCTTTTTTAAGGTTTCAGAAGATATCTGCCACTTCATAGATTTTGGCCAGTCATGACCTGCTTTTTTATCAACAATTCATTAATAAGTTCATAGTACTTCTTCCTTTTCGGAATCAATATTGTTTATGGGGACAACCTCATGTTTTGTGGTAATGTGTGTTACATGGACTGAAGCTATATTTTCAGATATTTTGGATAAGGTGAGACACTATAGATGCAATGCTAATTTCCCATTTCTCTGTTGATCTCTTTTGTGTGTACTGAAGTATGTCAGGGAAGTTGGCTTGTTTAAATGATTGATTGATAATTAAGGATGGAGGGTGTGCTATTTTATCACAGACAAATTTAATTATTTTCGTGATATTTGATCCTACCTTACAGCATTTTTTTCGAGAACAAATTATAATTTTTCACAGCCTCGGTTGAGTCTTTACTACACTCCTGGAAATGGAAAAAAGAACACATTGACACCGGTGTGTCAGACCCACCATACTTGCTCCGGACACTGCGAGAGGGCTGTACAAGCAATGATCACACGCACGGCACAGCGGACACACCAGGAACCGCGGTGATGGCCGTCGAATGGCGATAGCTGCGCAGCATTTGTGCACCGCCGCCGTCAGTGTCAGCCAGTTTGTCGTGGCATACGGAGCTCCATCGCAGTCTTTAACACTGGTAGCATGCCGCGACAGCGTGGACGTGAACCGTATGTGCAGTTGATGGACTTTGAGCGAGGGCGTATAGTGAGCATGCGGGAGGCCGGGAGGACGTACCGCCGAATTGCTCAACACGTGGGACGTGAGGTCTCCACAGTACATCGATGTTGTCGCCAGTGGTCGGCGGAAGGTGCACGTGCCCGTCGACCTGGGACCGGACCGCAGCGACGCACGGATGCACGCCAAGACCGTAGGATCCTACGCAGAGCCGTAGGGGACCACACCGCCACTTCCCAGCAAATTAGAGACACTGTTGCTCCTGGGGTATCGGCGAGGACCATTCGCAACCGTCTCCATGAAGCTGGGCTACGGTCCCGCACACCGTTAGGCCGTCTTCCGCTCACGCCCCAACATCGTGCAGCCCGCCTCCAGTGGTGTCGCGACAGGCGTGAATGGAGGGACGAATGGAGACGTGTCGTCTTCAGCGATGAGAGTCGCTTCTGCCTTGGTGCCAATGATGGTCGTATGCGTGTTTGGCGCCGTGCAGGTGAGCGCCACAATCAGGACTGCATACGACCGAGGCACACAGGGCCAACACCCGGCGTCATGGTGTGGGGAGCGATCTCCTACACTGGCCGTACACCACTGGTGATCGTCGAGGGGACACTGAATAGTGCACGGTACATCCAAACCGTCATCGAACCCATCGTTCTACCATTCCTAGACCGGCAAGGGAACTTGCTGTTCCAACAGGACAATGCACGTCCGCATGTATCCCGTGCCACCCAACGTGCTCTAGAAGGTGTAAGTCAACTACCCTACTACCCTAGCCAGCAAGATCTCCGGATCTGTCCCCCATTGAGCATGTTTGGGACTGGATGAAGCGTCGTCTCACGCGGTCTGCACGTCCAGCACGAACGCTGGTCCAACTGAGGCGCCAGGTGGAAATGGCATGGCAAGCCGTTCCACAGGACTACATCCAGCATCTCTACGATCGTCTCCATGGGAGAATAGCAGCCTGCATTGCTGCGAAAGGTGGATATACACTGTACTAGTGCCGACATTGTGCATGCTCTGTTGCCTGTGTCTATGTCCCTGTGGTTCTGTCAGTGTAATCATATGATGTATGTGACCCCAGGAATGTGTCAATAAAGTTTCCCCTTCCTGGGACAATGAATTCACGGTGTTCTTATTTCAATTTCCAGGAGTGTATCTGTAAGAAGCGTGGGGAGTCCCTATTCTGATCCAGGTGAAAAACGTTTATACTGTTTTCATAAGTGATCGCCTCAACATTATAGTTTACTGCATTTATAAGAAACTCATTGAAGCATTAAGATATTCAAATGGGGTTCACAATAGTGTTATTGTATTGTTTACATTTTTAAATTTCCTGGCAATTAACTGTTGTACATACATACATACATACACATATACAGGGCCGGCCTTAGCCATCCAGGTGCCCCGGGCGAGTCGTCCAGTTGGCGCTCTTTATTGTATAAATAGCGAACCTGGCAGTGCTTTGCAACACGGTATTTGACTGTTTTCTAGAAATCGTCTTAAGTGGTTAATGGCGTCATCTTATGATCATAACATGGTTTTTTCCATCGTAAATTTGAGTATTTTATTTTTTAAAATGGAAATGAAATCCAAATAATCTGAAAGCCCGCTAAGACGCTCCATGTGAGTCTTGTGTAGCCTGTGACGTCAGTCCAGCATGCTGCTGTCGCTGCCGTAACAGTCAGTATAGCAGTGATATATTGTTTGGGCATTCACGTTTTGGGAAATTGTCTAAAAATATTGCGTAGTACTGCACTGTACATCTACAACAACTCCAGAAAATTGTTTTTGCGTGTTCCAAACAAAGAAAAGATGCGTAAAATGTGGTTTAAACAGGCTCGTATATCCCAAATATTTCTTTTCTTTTCTGAAGCACCCCTGTACTAAAGCGAACAAAACAAAACAAAAATTATTCAAATTGGTCAAGCCATTTCTTTGTTTTGGTGAGACTAACACACAACAATTGATTTTTATATATAGGAGGTAATATGTATAACGAAAAAACACTAATTTTGAATTGGGTACCATATTTTTATTGAATTTAATATAACTGTAAGCCATAAACCTATATTTTCTGTCAGTCATGTGAACACAAAACATATTACGCCTAATGAAAAACAATTATAAACGACTAAAATTTTACCTTTCTCGCTTTTCTGTCGGCAAAGTCTCTGATCAGATTAGCAAAGTCCAGGTTTTCTGCAACTTCATTTTCAATGGACAGTGAGGCCAAACTGGTTAGTCTTGTTTGAGACATTGTAGACCGCAAGTTCGTTTTTATCAACTTCAGTTTGGAAAAACTGTGTTCGCCGCTTGCGACAGTCACTGGTATTGTTAGCAAAATACGTAACGTTATCCAGATGTTGGGATATAACTCTTGAAGACTATGCTTTTTTATGAAGTTTAAGGCTTCAATAGGCGTTGCCTGGGTGTCTTCAAGATAGTGTTGCAGGCCTAAAATTTCGTCGCACAGCAAATTTTCATCAATATCTGACTTCATGTTGACAGTTAACTTTTCTTGTAATTTAGAACAGCATTGTATTAGTTCTTCTTTATTTTGATTTTTTTTAATGTCAAACAAGAAACTCCACGTCGCAGAAAATTCTTGCATCTGTTCAAATCTTTCTTTCATGGATATGTGCACGGTGTCCAACAGTGCATTGAAAAACTCTACTTTAAACTTCTTTTTTGGGTCAGTTATTTGATCATCAACAGCCTCTTCACCCGGCCTGCGTTTAATACGTCTTAATCACATTTGTGGTTTAAATAATGGCTGCATATCAAGATCCGAAGCCAGTTCAGTTGCTGTTACAATAGCTTGTTCGAAACCTGTTTGTCTGTATGTTTCCAAATAAGAGCAACATTTGTCAAGGATTCCCATAAACTCGACGAAGTTGATTGTGGGTGACTGACTTGCTTTACTCACAACATTAATTTGAAACAGAACATCATACCATGTCACGAGAGAAACAATGAAGCTGAAGTCTTTTAATTGTCCTTGTAGTGTTGTCGCTTCGTGTGACACCGCAGCACCGCTTTGTTCAGTAGCATCGGCCAAGAAAACCAAAGCGTCATGCATTTCGCATAATTGATAACGAACCGCTTTGATGCTATCAATTCGAGCTTCCCAGCGTGTGTCACTTATATTTTTCAGGGTGTATATCTTCAAATGGTCCGTCAAAATTTTCCATCTATTTACCGATCCAGCAAATAGATTAAACATTTTTTATAACATTCCGAACAGTGTCACGGATTTTACTGATGATTTTGCCGCATCACACAATACCAAATTATAACTATGGCATCCACATGGCACAAAAAAAGATAGTGGATTTAACTTCTTAATTCTGTTCTGGACGCCTTTATTTTACCCCTTCATGTTCGCGCCGTTATCGTAGCCCTGTCCTCTGCAGTCATTAATGTTAAGGTCAAGATCACTCAATGTTTTTAAAATGCTTTCTGTGAGGCCTTCACCGGTTGTATCATCTATTTGCAGAAATGAGATGAAATGTTCTTTTACACTTACGCCATCCTCTGTTATGTCGGCGCATCTTAAAGTTATCGAAAGTTGTCCTTTGTGGCTTATATCTGGAGTACAGTCAGCTATGATTGCATAATACTTTGAACCCTTTATGCGGGACACGATTGTAGACATAATGTGTGATGCCATGAGTTCTATTAATTCATTTTGTATATTTTTGCCGCAATAATGGTCAGCCAAATCACCACTCAATGCCAGTCTGACGTGCTCTTCCATGATTGGATCAAACTTTGCCAATAACTGTACAAGACCTAAGAATTTTCCATTATTTGGGGTAAATAATTTACCTGATAACCCTCTGAATGCCATATTATTTTCAGCCAAATACAAAGTAATGTGCATCAATCTTTGAAGCACATTGCTCCATCGTAAACTTTCTTTAGAAATTAGCTTTTGTTCTTCCTTGTCAATAGTTAATCCAGCTTTAAACCTGATTTCAGCTTCAGTCCATTGAGTAAATGCTTTTTTGTGGTTAGGACTATTTTCATGCAGTTTCAGAGCTTCACTTAAATGTTTCCAATTTCTGAAACCCACAGTGGTACTCAAATTAGTAGTTGACTTTAAATCAAACAGTCGACAACAAAAGCAAAAGACACTGTCGTTTGATACAGAATAAACTAGCCACCGTCGTCTGATAGTTTCTTCGTTTGATAGTTTTCTTGTGTAATGAGTTGAAGAGAAATGACGCCCATTTTCATCTTTTGGAAAGTTATTTAGACATACTTGTGAGGGTCCACATATTATAATGCGATCTATATCTCTAGCATTAAGTACTTTTGGCAACGTACCTACATCAGAAACATTGTATTCTTTTATTGCAAGAACGTTGATACTTTCATCGACCACAGATGTCATGTGTTGATTTTGACTTGGAGAAATATCAGAGGATTCATGCAAAGGTGTACTGCACTGGCCAATTTGATCACCTTCAATAGGTGATTGTATATTTTTTGTGTATAATTGTTCACAGTCTGAAGAAATATTTGCTGATACATGGACTTTTGATTCGATATCTGAAGTATTTGCCTTAGAATTTCCTTTAAGGTACTTATAAATATTCATGTGCTTTTTAGTTTCTTCAAGAACTTTTTCTTTTTCAGCTTTTCTTTTCCGATTTTCTGAACCAGAAAGCTTTTTTTAAATCATTTCCTTCTCTTCTGGCATGATTTAATAATTTGACAAATTATTGCTTGGACACTGCTCTATTTCGCGACCACAATATTCGATCTATAACAAATAAAGAAATTCACCTATCAGTAGACGTAACTAGAAAAAAACCTGAACTGAAAGATAAAAATGTTTTTCGCACCTACCAGAAAATTAAAATGTTGACACAGTCACGACACTCGTTTCACTCACAATTATTCAGCCACAAAAACATGACCGCTGCCTCCGACTCTTCCTGACAATTACTGACATGCGGGTGCAAATCGTAGCGCTGCCAACATATGCAGTCTAACAAACATTGTGTGGCGCTGTATTATTTCAGTAAGTTAGGGGAGAATTCTCTATTAATGCAGTGCACGCATTGCATGATCTATTAATTAATGTACATGAGTCATTAAGTCACAAATATTCGATAAAAATACATTCGTATTAATTAAATCATAATGCAATGTATATTTCACAGTCTGTATTTTCTTTTATTTGGAGCGACCGGTAGTTTCTGTTGTAAACGAGAGATGGTGCGGCTGCATGGGCTCTTCCTTTTTGCAGTTCTTGAAACAAATAAGAGAGGCGCTTTGGTAGAGCCCGTGCTAGCCCGCGTCAAACATGGATGGTTGCAGACAATACGAAGATTGCATTCAGCATGATTTCTCTTCTGCTACCCCGAATTCATCGCGCATTCGTGAGATTAGCAACGTATGTTGAATGAGACTGAATAATATTTTAGTTTCGCGAAATGTGTGATTGTAAATTGTAATTTTTTTTTTACATGCGTTTAGTATGTGGCGCCCCTTGGGCCCCGGCGCCCTGGGCGACCGCCCGAGTCGCCCCACCCTAAAGCCGGCGCTGCACATATACATACATTAATACTTGTTCCATAGATCGTGCATACAACATTTGGAACGTGTTGCTTTAATGTAAGTTGTCTTTACACAAAATAATGAATTTTTTTAGTTAATTTGGATTTAACAATGGGTCATAGTGCCTCAGACTTATTCATATGTCCTAAAATGAACTTATCATTTGACCTTTTTGGCAGTTTTAACAATACTTTTAAATATAGCTTCGTAATGTCTCACATATTTAATAAGGGTGGGGTTTTATTGTGTTTCAGCTCTTTATGTACCTCTCTTTTTCTCTCACGAAATATTTTGAAGCATGGAGGAATTCAGTTCAGTTTACTTTTGACATTTTGGTGCCATTTTTGCCTGGGAATGAGTCACTGAATACAGCTAGAAAACTCCTTAAAAACTATCACAGTTCTTAGTACCTGGCACACTATTATCTAGGTATCACCTTATGGCAGCTATCTTTTCAAGGAACAGGTTAAAGTTATTTTTGCAAAAGTTTCTTTTCATGTAACCTTCCTTAAAATTATTTATTATTATCGTTTATTCCTAGCAGCTGAATAAACAATGCAGAATAATCAGAAATTCCCAAGCCTAAACAGACACTGTTTTCTCTGTCAAACATGCAGTTTGTTGACATATTGTGTATACAGGCAGCTGTATGGCCATTTTCTCTAGTGATTTAACCAAAATTTAGTTTAAAAGCAGAGTTCTGAATTAAGTCAATAAACTTTTTTGAGCTATGGTCATGACTTATCACATTTACATTGAAATCATCTGCTGTTATTATATTTTTCTTCCTTTCTTTGTTAACTTTATCTAGAAGACACTGGAGTTTGAATTACAAATTTTTTAATTATTGCAGCTACTTCGAGGGATTCTTAAACTGATATGACTATTTCGTTCATCTCTTTTACTTCAACACAGCAGATTTCAAAAGAGTATTGCTCATTTTAGTACCAGTAATCAAAATCCGTTTTTATTCAATATGTTAAGCAGGTATCCACAAGTATGCATCAGCCTCTGTGAGATCCCTCTCCCCTACAAAAGCTTCTTGCTACACTGAAACATTCCAATATATTTAAAATTTTTACAGAGTCACTGATCAGTGTTCATTTACGCAGACAGCTTTGACAGTTTGGTTTCATTGAGGATAAATTGCAATTTTGTTACTAGCTGCCTTCAAACATTTATATTCCAAAGCACTAAGCAATTTTTCAATTTTGTTTATACTTCTAAGCACAACTTTTCATAGATTTCTCACCTCTGTCTTTACTTCATACCAGCTTCTACTAAAAAATCCTTCAGATGCCATGGTGATTAAATTTCTTTCATGTTAAGGAGGTAAATTGCTCCTATTGCTTCTTCTTTTGCTTCTTTTGTCGTTGCTGTTTCTTCGTCTGCTATTGTCGTTACTTCTTCCCTTGTTGCTTGTGCTTCTAATGATAATGGCTCTGTTTCTGGGAATGGTGACACCTGATGCTGCTGCCACTGGCGATTGTGGTCCTGCTGTTTTCACTGATGGTGTTGGTTCTGCTGTTGGTTGGGATGATGATGTTGCTTCTTCTGTTGTTGCTGCTGCTTCTCATGATAATAGTTTTGCTTCAGTCGATGCTCGTTTTGCTGCCACTGATGACGGCTCTGCTATACCAGCTGATGGCGATGGTTCTGTTCCTGATAATAATAGTGGTTCAGCTGTTTTTACTTGTCCTTTTGCTGTGTTCTGATGCCCTCAGTAATGAAGGTGCGTTTAATCTACTTCCGCCGGTCAATTTCTTAAGAAAACAGTGTTCAAAGTAGCTTATGACTATACACTGTGTTTTTCATTTCCACCAGGGGTGCTGTGCGTTTCTTTCCAGTCCCATAACTGTGTGGAAACACAATATAACATTTCTGGGCTCCAGTAAATCAATAATTTCCACGCAGACAATAAGTTTTTGGGTGAGCAACATTCCTTCTTGTGTGAACACATTTTACGGTGTCGCCTTTCGTTCCATTGATTCAGTGTGAATCGACGTTGAAACCAACTT
Organism: Schistocerca cancellata; assembly: GCF_023864275.1. NCBI lineage: Eukaryota > Metazoa > Arthropoda > Insecta > Orthoptera > Acrididae > Schistocerca > Schistocerca cancellata. The sequence continues at coordinate 397,646,085 of NC_064631.1, forward strand.
GTCCGTGTAGGTCCAAAGATCTTCGTTTTTTCAGTGCCTGGCATAGTAACTTCGTTGAATGTTTGTTTCTGATCAGCTGTTTACTATTGTGTTGATATGATACAGACGTGGTGGTGTTTGTACTGCATACATGTTTTGGATCGAGAAGTGTCTGTGAAATCTTATACGTGACAGCATCTTATGTGGAAAGCAAGAGCTTCAGTAAAGAAATGCGTAGACAGCTGTTTGAATGTAACTATCTCGTTCGCCGACAGTGAAAATGTTGTGACACGTAATGAACGCGGACGAACATTATCGCGGCATTTACATGAAATACATTTCGTGTGCGTTCAATGCAAAGGATGATACAGAGAGTTACTGTCGGAAGAGTGCTGTTATTTGGCGCTTTGCTGAGTTTTGTCATTTTTGTACTTCTTTTTGAGTCTCAGATCCTACAAGTAAGAGAGAGTACTAAGGATTTAGGTAAGAACAATGGAATTATGGGCTTCGTACGGTAATTCTTTATGATGTAATAACTACATGTTACCTTAATCTTTACAGAATATCTTGTAGCAAGTCTTCACCAAAGAAATGTTGAGAATCATCGAATTTTCGACAATAGACCAGAAGAGTCAATGCTTACTGACATGGTCATTATTTATAACCGTGTGCCGAAAACAGCATCAACCAGTTTTGTTGGCGTAGCATACGAGCTTTGTAAACAAAATGGATTTCATGTTCTTCATATTAACATTACAGCTAATATGCATGTACTGACGTTGGCAAATCAGGTAAACATTATTTTCCATTTTTATGAATGTTGATAATACCAGTTCACTGAATTGATGAGCTGCGTCAGTAGTGTGTGTGATAAATGTGGTACGGTATCCACTTAGTGATATGTTTGGAATTTGTCTACACAACTAATAGAGTCAGGTAGAATAATAAAATGTTCCTCATCTTTGCAACTGTCAATCTTTTGGGTGCCATTCTGACCACTCTGCCGTGATATATCTCATGTGTCACTCATGTACTGGTAGTTTAATATTAACGTTATGCAGCATTATTCCGGATGATCAGCCATCCACAGATGTGGATGTAATTTTCATTGAATTCTAGGGAAGTGTGATTGGCCAATCACTGTTTGTCATGTATATTAAGGATTTAGTGGACAACATTAATTGCCGTCTCAGATTTGTCACAAAAATTGTAGTTATCTATGGCTAGAATGTGGTACTAGAGTCTCCATGAAATCTTGGTTATGGTGACAGATTGAGGAAATACGGAAGCGTCCGATCCCGCCCGTCTGCTTTGACCCATGACGTCACAAATATGGCGGAAACGACCATAAACCACGATTCCAATACGGCGCATATAAAGTCGTTACGTACACATTATGAGGACGAAAATACATCGAAAAACAAACACACACACGTTCCACAAAAAGCCTAATAACACTAACGGGACAAGTGCGGGAAATAGGTGGTTTTTGTGTGGGGACAAACTAAATATAAACAAATTTAGACACCCACCCCCATAAAAATCCACGCAAAACAACGAAAAAAACGGACATCACAAAACTCCCCAAATTCCGCTAAACACAACATCATCTGGAATCGGCCTTGACCTATATATCTCAACAGCAGCTACCGATCCCATAAATTGGGATCGAACACTTCCCTTGACCTACATAGCTCAACAGCAGCTTCCAACATTCACAGCCACACATTGGGATCGAACACTTCCCTTGACCTGCTATCCTTACGACATACAGCCATCCCTGGTCCAAGATGCCGGAACTTTAAGTAAGCCTCATTTCTTCACGACATACTGAACACTTGACGACTTCGTCCAAAAATCCGAATAGTTGAAGAAATTTTAGTAGAGACAACGCACTGTCCCCCACCATAGCCGACAACTGAAAACTGTTGATCCTGTCAGTCATATCCGTACCTACCAAAGACATAAAAAACGCAATTTACCAAAATTCACACACGATGCCAAACTCACAAACTAAACCAAAAACATCACCTAACACCACCAGAGAGCACCACCGATCGCATCAAAATGACACCTACAAACACGCCACTCTCACAAACTAAATTCCGCAGCGTCGTGACGTCACACACCAGAACAGCCTTATGTCATGGGTCAAAGCCAACGAGTGGGATCGGATGCTTTGGTCGACCCCAAACTGATCTGTAGCATAGCCTGAGGTCTGGGTTAGGCTGGAATCTGATAATTTGTTTAAGAGTGAATTCCAACTATAGATTATGGTAACAGAGTAATCTTTAGCAAAGCCTAATTTTTACGTGCATGCCATATTTAATGCTTTTTTTGCCAATGAGTAATGCAAGTTTCATCATAAAAAAAGATCAGAAAAATCGTATTATCTAATGGACAAGACTCCACCAAGCATTTTGATGTATATTGTCTATACATATTGTGTGCCAGTATCTGGGAGTAATGATATATAGACATATTAATTTCAAGGGTTGTATGGGTTCAGTTGTAGGTAAAGCATTAACAAGGTTATATTTATGAGTAAAATACTAGGGAACTTTAGGTCGTGAAAAGAAAAAAAAAGAAAAAAGAGAGATTGCCTCCAAAATACTTACACAATCTGCAATGAGGGCAGATAGCAAAGGATGGTGATGTGAATATATACAGTCTTGTTTGGCTTGTGGGAAAGAGTAATGGATATGCTGAAAAATCTCAACTGATAAAAGAAAGTGTCATAATCTCATTAAAAATTTGCTTGTAAAAATTCAAGGTTTTCACGGTGGAATCTATTGATTTTTCAGTTTCCCGTGTATCACTCACATAGAAACAGTAAATTCATCAAAATAAACCTTTGTTTACATCTCTATTCACAAAAACTATTGTTAACAAGCGAAGTAGTAGCTTTCTCATGTATGCAGTGATAAGAGGGGGGGGGGGGGGGGGGGGTGAGTTGAAGACACAATACTGACACCAAATGCAGTCTCAGACTTGAACCTTACAAACATTCCATTTTGATGATTCAGTGGATGCAACATTTCCTTTTGGCATATTGGCTATTTTTCTCACTGTAACCCGTTCCAGGTGTTGATGTTCGTCTATTGGTAATTGTTAGCTCTTGACTCACAGCCTGTTGTTGAGATCCCCATTATTTTGGAATGTGATTACCAGCTTGGGAATCATGTCTTGAATTTAAGTCCTCTCAGGAGCATGTTTTGCATTGAATGCCCGTGCTATATGCCTGTGCTGTCTGCTTCCACCAGGAAAATTTTTTGTGTGTGCTCAGCAAACTGCATGAGTAAATGTGCTGCAGATACTGTTCTGTGGTGTAACAAGTCTTTACCAAAATAATGATCAGTATTTAACAGTCCAACTAGTGTGGATGGTGAGTGGAAGGCTGCATGTGGTTGTGACCATTCACATTCGGTGAACCATTAACCATTGGATAACCTTATTTGCAAGACAAATCTTTCAAACATAACTTTGACAATTTAGATATGTAGAAGTTTAAAACTTATTTCGCACCTAATAAATCCAACTTGAATAATCTTGAAATAGATGGTTCTCAGTAATGTCTGTTAAATTTTAAGATTAGTGTGGGGTGAAAGTAAATTAACTGGCACCAGAAAGGATCATGGAAGAACACCACAAACCCATATTTTAAAAAGTCAAAGGCAATTATAGCAGCACTGTGTGAATGACTGCTGGTATCAGTCACTTTATACAGCCACTCTAGTAATTCGTAAGCAACGGGCTAGGCACATTTCCTGGGCCAGGCACTGTCCATTTTCAGACCCACAGTAGGCCACTGTCATCTTTTGCATCATTGATGAGCAATGATTGCTATCCATTGTTGCCAGAAAAACACCCCGCTTCTCAACAGTACACCGCAGTCCACTTCCCAAGTTCTCTCCAGTTCTCAAGTGTGATCTAACTGGAGGAGTAGCATAACAGACAGTTTAAAGTCTGAGGTTGTGATGGAGAATGTGTGTGCCAAATAATGGTACATTTTGGACAATGAGAATTGTGTGTTAGTTTGTATTTGAACCTATTTTAAAGCAAGAACATCATATGGAACAAGTGTAGCATTGAGTGTAAATATTTAGGAGTAAAGGAGACCACTCACCGAGTAGCAGATGTGCTGAGTCATTGAGAGGTCCACACAGAGGAGAATGAAAAATTATCAGGATTGCAGTTCGGTATGTATACTGGGGGGGGGGGGGGGGGGGGGGGGCAAGGAATGTTTCAGGTAGGACGGGTGAAGAGAAAAAGAGGTGGAAATCAGGAGGAGCAGTTGGGGATTGGTAGCTGGTGTCTTGGAGGGAGGCAGCAGGTGCACAGGGTGGAATACAAGAGGTAAGTGTGGCAGGTGCACAGGCTAGGCATGTGACACACAGGTAGAGAGGCCAGTGAGGTATAGCACACAATGAAATTGATGTGGAGGTGTGGATGAGAAGGAGGTGACAGGACAGAGGGAGGGGAAGCTGTCAGGTAGACAGTGTAGGGACAGTGGGTTAGTGGAGATAGAGGCCGGGAGGATTATGGTAGTGAAGGACGCGTTGCAAGGCTAATTCCTATAATTCCCATCTTCATTGTTCAGGAAAGCTGATGTTGGAGGGAAGGATCCAGATGGCATGAATTGTGGATCAGCCATTGAACTGGTGACCTTGCCTGTGATAGAATAGGATAATCCTGTGTCAGGACTGGTTTAGGATATGCTGGGTGGGTGAATCAAGCTGGTCATGCAATTTTGTGAATCTGTGGGATGTCAGGTTTTATTACACGTTTTCCTGAAGAGGTGTTTGTTTATTCACATGACAAGGGCCTGTTAATTGCTGAAATGAGCAATCAGAAATAGCTCTAAGTATGTCATTCACAGTTTGCAGTCCACTTGCCCATATTTCAGCTCACTGTGGCCGAAAAACAAATTTCTACTCACTACTTTGGGGCAGTGAGGAAAAGATGGTAAAAAAATTAAAAGTTCACTGTTTATAGTATTTGTATATATATTCAAAATCTATAATTTCACATGCATAATTTTCTCATAGATCAGATAAATATTAATAATGTCCTAGGAGCTGGCACAGTTCAGGATCTAAATCTCCTCAATACTCCATTAACAATAAAATCACTTTCTGTGACTTATTGTTTGAATAATTCAAAAGACAGTCAAGTTCATGTAGAAGCGGAAGGTAATAATACTCCACTCACCAAGCAGATTTAGAATATGGGTGGCATACATGAACTGCCAGGCTCAAACGGATGAGGCATTTAACTACTTGCAGTTCACACAAAAGTTCAATTTCGATCCTTCAAAAGATGTCTGTACATAGTCATTTGAGGCTCACATTCACAGTTGCAGTTAACAGCACAACACAATCCATCACGAAACTTGGCACTGACTTATTCACTGATGGTGACACACACAGCTGACAAAAACCAATGAGTAAATGAATCCCTGAGGCAGCACTGGGATTGCTTATATAACCTCACAAAGCAGAACGAACAGTTCTAAACTGTCAGTGCATCTGACTCAGTGCTGTAAGAAAAAGCCCTCTCAGAACACTAAATTAGTAATAACTTCCTGAATTGGGATTATATTGACACACTAATTTTTTCCTAGTGTAGGTTCCGTGATTAACGAACATTTTATTTTTATATCTTAATAAATATTGTTGCAGTATTTTTTTTAAACAGAACTTTAAAGAGAACTTTACACTCTGAACTGTCCATTTGGTCTTCACTGTTCCCTTTTTCAATTGTATCAATCTTCTTGAGACATGGTACATTATTGATTTGAAAAAGATTTCTGTTACATGTTAAGAACATCATCAGTGAATATATACACTACTGTAAATATTCTGAATGTGTTGAAAAAGTTCCTACAGGGGGTGTGATTATTATGTCTGCATATCAGTGTCTGAACCCTCTGCAATATAAAAATAATACATAGGCCCACTGTGCAAACCACCATACTGTGCCTGCTGTAAGGACCTTGTACCACTACTAGTCATTCCCTTTCCTGTTCCACTTGTAGATGGAGCAAGAGAAAACTGACTGACTGGATGCCTCCATATGAACCCAAATTTCTCTAGCCTTGTATTTGCGATCCTGTCAACAAATGTGGAAAGGTCGTAAGATCATTGTGCAGTCAGCCACAAATTCTCTCAATTTTCTCAACAGTATTTTGTGACTCCCATTTGAGTTCATGGCACATTTCTATAATAACTCATGTTGCTCTGATCTACAGGTAACAGATTTAGCAGCGTGTGTCTGAATTGTTTTGACATCTTCATTTTATCTGCCCTCCACAAACAGTCAAGCAGTACTCAAGAACAGGTCTCGCTATGCTGCCTATATGCTGTCTCCTTTTTAGATGAGCTGCACCTTCCTAGAATTCTCGTAATAAACCAAAGTTGGCCAGTTGCCTCCCCTTCACTATCTTGCATCATTTTTGTCTAAATATTTAATCAACTTGATTGCGTGAAGCAGAACCTTGCTAATACTGTATTTGAACTTTCCATGATTGTTTTCCGTATTTTTCTGCATTAACTTACATTTTTCTACATTTAAAGCAAACTGCCACACCAAGAATAAATTCTGCCTAAATCTGCCTATAAATACTCAGTGACGACACTTCCCATAACCTACGATCTCATCAGCAAACAGTCACACATTGATGCTCGCCTATCTGTCAGGTCGTTTACATATATAGAGGACAAGAGCACTCCCATCATGCTTCTTTGTCTTTCATGAATACTCACCATCCATGACATGTCTTCCAGTAATTTCTTCGGAATATTATTCCAGATGCAGGAATAAACGTCGAAGCTAGTTACATACTCAATCTGTGAGCAATGTAGGAATGCCGTGTTGCTGCCCCAGGCAAGGTCTTAGCAGAGATGGGACATGTCTTTGCCTTCATCTGACCTAATATTCGATATCACATGTGTATGTGCACCTTGTGGGTGATTCTGCCTGTATAGTGTAGTTTGTATTTATGTTGTTAGTGATGAGTGTGAAATGAAAAGGAGAAAAAGGCTGAAACACATTACAGAGCAGCAAATAGTGTACTTCTCTCTAATAGCTCCAATGGTGCTACCGAGCTTGACATCCCTGTCTGATAGTCAGGTCATCAAAAGTAGTGTATACTCTCTCAGTCTATGAGTCACTACAGAGAGGAATGTAACTCAGATGATTAGCAAATGCATACTAAAAAGGGGAAGTAATTCATGCTCTACGTCACATACTTATAGACTTCATCACTCGAAATATGGAAAGAGTCAGAAAGCTGTCATTCATATGGAGTACCATATAACTCAGCATTTGATAACAAATATCTCTCTCAAAGGAAGTGTCACATAGTATTTAAAATCAAATGTGCAGAATAATAATTAAAAATAAACATCAGTTAATAGTGGTATCAAGGTCAATATTACACAGACAGATAGTTTTCAGTGAATGATGTTATGAGAGAATGAACACTTCATAAATTTAACATGTTATGAAAAATGATAAGTCTTTGTTAGTGAAAAGTCCATGATCATCCAAATTGAACTAATGACAATTTGGGAAGCAAATTAGTGAAATTTGAGATGCAAAATGTTATACAACAAATATAAGTTACCCATATCAGGGGAAAATGTGGAAAATTGCATGCAGGTGGGTGAGAGACATGGCATCCTCTAATAATATCATGAGAAAGTGTGTGTGAATAAGAAATTTTAGTTCAGTGTTGTAATTAATCTTAAACTTCGACCTGACTTGAGTTAATTTTTATACTTAAATCATATAATCCACATCTAAAGATAATTTTGCATATATTTGATTACCAAAACACTATTTTTCTGATGATACAGTTTTATTTTTTTATGACAATCCATTTAGCATCATCGATCTTGAACAATGAAAATTAGTAACTACGATTGTTAATGTAAATGAGTCAAAAACCACTTTACAGTGAAATTAATATTATGATGCTTTAGTTTTCATGTAAACAAAAATTTCTGTTTTCATTTTTAATTTTTCTTATTTTATCATTGATAATTCAATCAACAGTTATACAAGAACAGGATGCTGATAATTTTTATATTGTCAAAATTTGCAACTTTCACGATTAATTATTAGGTGCATAAATCTTTATATAAATAATTATTTCCAGAAAACATTATGTAAATTATACATGAAAAGTACGTAGGTTGTAACTTAAATAGTGGCAACACTGCTGTGGAGACACTACGCAATGGAATCTGCTATTGTCGCTGATAGCACACATTGTTGACATACCTACCTTACCTCCAAGCAAATGGACTCATCCGTCCCATCTCACTGGCATGTGCAAAATCGAGGGAAACACAGTCTCTTGTGAGCGAGTGGTCAAACGTAACAGTGTCACTATGTTTTTGAAACAGGAACAACGGAGATGGATCAAGATTGAATGTACCAGAGGTCATACAGCATGATAGTGTCATCAAGGTCTTCAAGAGGCATGCGGGGAACCGGCATTGCCATACAGAACAGTGGCACATTGGGTAAGAGCCTTAATGAAGGTCAGCAAACTATGGCAGAAATGCATCAGGCAGGTCGTCCTAGCATCTCTGAAGAAGAAGTGCATGCTGTTGCTGCGTTAGTGGACAGTGATCGACGCCATACGATTCACGAGCTTGCCCATGAAACCAGATTAGTGCATACAACTGTGCTTCGCATCCTGTAGGAACACCTGGGCATGCAAAAAATTGCATCACGGTGGGTTCTGCATGACTTCAGAACTGTTCCAGAGATTCGACAGGCAGTAGATCGCTCCATTCACACCATCAACAGAACAGGATCTGCTAACAGTATACGGTTGCATCACGGTTGGTTCCACATGACTTCAGAATTGTTTCCAGAGATTCACAGGCAGTAGAGCACTCAATTCGCACCATCAACAGAACAGGATCTCCTAATGGTATACTACACCTTCCACATCGCTGGCAACGGGTTCTACACAACACTGGTTACCACCTTGAAGGACAGTAACAGGTGCAAACATGTAACTCTTTTTGTATCGATTGTGAATAAATAGTTGCCACTACTTAAGTTCCCCCCCCATGAACCATGGACCTTGCCGTTGGTGGGGAGGCTTGCGTGCCTCAGCGATACAGATGGCCGTACCGTAGGTGCAACCACAACGGAGGGGTATCTGTTGAGAGGCCAGACAAACATGTGGTTCCTGAAGAGGGGCAGCAGCCTTTTCAGTAGTTGCAGGGGCAACAGTCTGGATGATTGACTGATCTGGCCTTGTAACATTAACCAAAACGGCCTTGCTGTGCTGGTACTGCGAACGGCTGAAAGCAAGGGGAAACTACAGCCGTAATTTTTCCCGAGGACATGCAGCTCTACTGTATGATTAAATGATGATGGCGTCCTCTTGGGTAAAATATTCCGGAGGTAAAATAGTCCCCCATTCGGATCTCCGGGCGGGGACTACTCAAGAGGACGTCGTTATCAGGAGAAAGAAAACTGGCGTTCTACGGATCGGAGCGTGGAATGTCAGATCACTTAATCGGGCAGGTAGGTTAGAAAATTTAAAAAGGGAGATGGATAGGTTAAAGTTAGATATAGTGGGAATTAGTGAAGTTCGGTGGCAGGAGGAACAAGACTTTTGGTCAGGTGATTACAGGGTTATAAATACAAAATCAAATAGGGGTAATGCAGGAGTAGGTTTAATAATGAATAAAAAAATAGGAGTGCGGGTTAGCTACTACAAACAGCATAGTGAACGCATTATTGTGGCCAAGATAGACACAAAGCCCATGCCTACTACAGTAGTACAAGTTTATATGCCAACTAGCTCTGCAGATGATGAAGAAATAGATGAAATGTATGACGAGATAAAAGAAATTATTCAGGTAGTGAAGGGAGACGAAAATCTAATAGTGATGGGTGACTGGAATTCGTCAGTAGGAAAAGGGAGAGAAGGAAACATAGTAGGTGAATATGGATTGGGGGGAAGGAATGAAAGAGGAAGCCGCCTTGTAGAATTTTGCACAGAGCATAACTTAATCATAGCTAACACTTGGTTCAAGAATCATGAAAGGAGGCTGTATACATGGAAGAAGCCTGGAGATACTGACAGGTTTCAGATAGATTATATAATGGTAAGACAGAGATTTAGGAACCAGGTTTTAAATTGTAAGACATTTCCTGGGGCAGATGTAGATTCTGACCACAATCTATTGGTTATGAACTGCAGATTGAAACTGAAGAAACTGCAAAAAGGTGGGAATTTAAGGAGATGGGACCTGGATAAACTGAAAGAACCAGAGGTTGTAGAGAGTTTCAGGGAGAGCATTAGGGAACAATTGACAGGAATGGGGGAAAGAAATACAGTAGAAGAAGAATGGGTAGCTCTGAGGAATGAAGTGGTGAAGGCAGCAGACGATCAAGTAGGTAAAAAGACGCGGGCTAATAGAAATCCTTGGGTAACAGAAGAAATATTGAATTTAATTGATGAAAGGAGACAATATAAAAATGCAGTAAATGAAGCAGGCAAAAAGGAATACAAACGTCTCAAAAATGAAATCGACAGGAAGTGCAAAATGGCTAAGCAGGGATGGCTAGAGGACAAATGTAAGGATGTAGAGGCTTGTCTCACTAGGGGTAAGATAGATACTGCCTACAGGAAAATTAAAGAGACCTTTGGAGAGAAGAGAACCACTTGTATGAACATCAAGAGCTCAGATGGCAACCCAGTTCTAAGCAAAGAAGGGAAAGCAGAAAGGTGGAAGGAGTATATAGAGGGTGTGGCGAAATAAATAAAAAAACATTTGATTTAATTGTGTTTTTTAACTTTATAATTTTTGAAAGGCTTTTTGACGGATTGTATTGACCGGCTTGAATGCGGACAAATACAGTGCTGCGTGAAATATGCCTGTAATATAATTTACCATTCCGATTAATTACATTTTGAATTCTACGTCATTGTTGATTTAATCAGAGTTCTCACCTTAGACGTAGAATTAGTCCTTCTGCCACAATATTAATTTATCAGTCGCCATCGAAGTTCTTCTCTTTGTTGACCGTGTGTATCTTCCTAAGTCGGCATCGGTTCACTTCACGAAGACGGTGGAAACCAGGGAATACAATGCTACGTTGCTTTAAATAATTTTCGTAACACTTCGATACTTCTCACTATTTTTTATTCACAAGACAATAAGACTTGCTCTGCTCGTCGCACAAACCATAATTACTAACTACATGGCTGCCTTTCCGCACAGTCCAAAAATCACGTCCATCCTCCACGAGGCAACAATCGAAAGTGTCCCTTAGCTCCTTCTTGGAGTATGAAACAAGAGAGAATCCAATGTGAACTTTACAAAGATTATAATATACATGCCTCTCAATTTATCTTTGGCGCAGCTTTTAAGATATTGTATGTCTCTGCATAGGAATGTGTCATTACAACTGCCCCCCTACTGTATACTGTCACTAGAAAATTTTATTTGATTGACAGGATACAGTAGTCGACCTTGCAATTGATAGGTTTGGGGGTCTTTTATTTACAACCTTCATTTTTTTTTGTGTCTCATTTTCATGGCACTGTGAATTCTTTGGTATTACTGAGTGTGTGTCAGTTTTTGGTATACTTATGCTAATATTCACAAACCTTAATCCTAATATACAAAGTTTTGGTTAACATTGAGAAAACATCATGTGGTAAAGTTTGTACAATAAAATATACAATGAATACAACGTTATTTACAAATGTTTCCTTCCTCATCAGAGGTGAAAATTAAGTCCTTGTATTGCTTTCTGTATTTATTCTGGGGCGACGAGCTTTGTTCGCTAGACCCAGTGTTGAATATGGGCGGGTGATACGCGCGCCTGATTGTTTGGTCGTCCGTTAGCGGGCGACGTTGGTTGAATGCACGCGCCAGTGCACTGAATATACACCGACGTGAGGGTACCGTCAAGACTTCCGAACCTCAGTATGCGTGTGCTTTTTGTAGTTCCTTCCAGTACTTAGACTGGATACAACGAGGTACATTGGAATATGTGCCCCGAAGAACACACCACACTATGTGCGAGGTGGAGGACGATCCCGTCGATGCCGCTCCAGGTAAGAAGCGTACCATGTCAAACTTGTTTGGCATTGTCCTTTCCTATTGTGACGCCATGGGTCGTTTGACGATACTAGCTTCAATTTTTCGATGTCCCTTGTTTAGGCTCGCTGACACTTGCAACGTAGCACTACTTTGCACAATTTCAATTTCTACACACACCACTTTAACCGCGAGTATTGCGATCGAAACTTTCTTTTCACTACACTTTTTTCTTCGTATTAACCCCTTTTACCTATTGTACCGAGATTCATTCCCCTCAATATTTCTGGTCAATGTACATAAATATTCACAAATTTGTAAGTCACGGGACTTGGTATGAAATACAAAGTACATCACATACAATGGAATAACATAAAACACATACAATATATTGGCTACATTAATTACAGGAAAAAACTATCGACTAAAATTGAAAAAAGTTTTGACCACTCATAGTGGCTTCTTCGTCTTGGATTTTACTGACACACACACCCTTTTCCATTAATCAGTTAGAAGGAACAAGTCCTTTGTTTTCTCTCTTGAACTCGAGTGTAAGTTAAGGTTTACCTTCGTTACGTATTCTTCATACGCAACGACATGCCTCAGCATGCAGAGAACACACCTGTAGCCGCTCCACTGCAGCTTGGGAAGGGAATTTTCTACCTTCTACTTAGGGTAATGGCAACGACTACGTGTATGCTACGGTTTTTACCTATAAAATATGAAAATGCACGAAATAATCATTTATATGCAGCGTAACCCTAATATGTACAGTGTTTTGCGCTTAAGCACGTTCTGGTGTGCTTGTAAATCGTTACCTCTAATAAAATTTCCTACATTAACATAGACATATAAACATACAATCTTGAAGTTCAGGGTGTAGCAACTATTAATATGTGCAGTGTTTCATAATAGCGGCACGCCCTTGTGTGCGTGTATCATCTTCAATTAAAGTACGCTTATAGGCGTCTTGTGTTATCATGGGAGAAAAAATACAGACATTTTAATGCATCGGTTGTCATGAAAATCTATGTACACGAATAATCCGACTTGCATAGCTTCAGTGCAGCATGAAATTCTGTATGACTTTTTTTTTTTTTCATAGTTTATTTTATAGATGATTCCTTTGCTTACAGGTCGTCGATCACACTACTTACCTGTTTCTCGTACAGCGGCGATATCATTTTCATTCTTTGTGACTGTAAATCGTGATATGTATGAAAGATATAGTTTTGACATGATTTATCATTTCATGTTTCAAGTGTGTAAAGTAATTCATATCTTCCTTCCGCATACATGAGTGAAGAATCGCTAATGTTGCACTTTGTATCAGGTTTTTCGTATTTTCACGTAAACTCGTAGAGTCTTACGGTTTTAATTAAGTTGGTTCTTGACGTTAGGTATACCTGTTTATACGAGGTTGTCTTAGAGTTTAATTTTCCTTATACACTTCTACGTTGTTTAAGTTTCGTACATGTACAGAGCTTCTTTCGCCTTTCACACATTCATACATACGTTTATACACACAAAAAATATCTACCACTTAATATACACATTGCTGGTGGGGCCCTTTTTCGGTACCCTGCACCCTTCCCTCAATATTCAAAAATAATTCAGGGCGTGCTGAGCATCGTCCCTTATACTAATAATACTTACAACTAAATATTTCTTCTTACATACATAACACCCTTACGGTCCATTAATGCGCAATCATTCCATATTTTCCTCCTTGACACTTTAGCTTTCGTACATGTAACCTCGTGTATAGCTTATATATTCTACAAAGTTGTTTGCTGAGTGTTTTAGGTGTTTCCTAACGTTAATGTGTGTCTCTCTCTCTATAAACCCTAGGTATTTGTTTTGAGGGCGATTCAGTTCGTTACTCACGTTGCATAGATCTGTTTATTATTTTCCTATTTTAAGGCTGGTGTCATTCTTTTCCTTAGTCACAAAAATTCACACGTTTACCTTGTTGTTCATTCTAAAAATCGCTAGCTACTGTGTAATGTAAATGTATGCGTTATCTCTTTGCTTTCCTCTTTGCTGCTTTTTCCCAATATGTAATTGTGTGTTGTTCTCGTGTACATAGCCTTTCTTCCGGTTATCTATCTGCATTATTTATTTATTTATTTTTTTTTCTTTCTCCTTCCGTACAAGCTAAGATTTTACTCAATATAATATAATATTACAATACCGTCCATGACCAGTATGTCCTTGTATGTTCACTTTTATTACGTAATACCAGCTTATAATTAAATTTTCTAAGCTACTATTTACAAGACTTGAGTATCCTTTTCTTTCTTGTTTTTGAATGGCTCTCGTCACTGTGTCTCATAGTAAGCGTGGTCTCAAAACTTTTAAACGTTCCGCGCATGCACGCTTGTGTACCATGACTGGACTGCAGGCGCGGAGAAAACTCTGCATTGTTGGTGGACATTATTCGTGATAGCCGCCATCGTGTAATATGAGTCACGTGTCGTCTGGACTCGACCGCGCATGCGCCTTCGCGCTTTGTATACACTCAGCTGATCGGACAGGGAAAGGGGGAAGATTTCTCCCCGGCTCGCTGCCTACAGCGCGGCCAATGACCTTGTCTTGACATGCAGCTATCGCGTGCACATCAGCTGAGCGTTGAATTGCAACTTCGACGCGTGGCTTGTTGCTCGTCTCAAGCGAACAAACCCTGGCCTTCGCGTTAATTTGTCTTCGTTCCTCTCTCTTAAATAACTGAGTTAGACTACAAAAGTACCGTATGGTTTATTTTATAGCGTTAAGACTCACAGTAACACATGTTTCATTAGGTGTAGTTGACTATGCGTTTTTTAGCTGGCATATGCCCCCAGATGATTACTAGTTTCGATGTTTACTTTATGCTGCCGGAAAACTTCCATACCTAAAATACAATTGACGATTAACTTGTCAACGATTAAGAATGTACAGTTTATCGTGACATCGCTAATGGTAACAGGTATTTGCGTCTGCCACTTAATACTTTTTGACGTGTTACCTACAGCTGTCAAGATTTTACAATTTTCCGTTGGCAACACTGGTACTTTTAATGCTTTCGAAACTTCTTTAAATAAACTGTTAGAAATAATATTCGTAGATGCCCCTGTATCTAAAATTACGTTGGTAATTATAGTTCCTATCTTTGCTGTTATTACAGCCTGCACGAGGTCACTTACCTTGTCTGGTGCTTTCATCTCTTCTTCACATAGATCATCTTCTACGGTCGCATCCTGATCATATCTTAAAAATAATTGTCTAAGATGTAATGTGTGCTTGTTTGTGCCCCCTGTTGTCAAATCGGTCGGCCGGTGGGGGCTCATTACGACCGATTGTTGTTTACCGGGGGAGACAACGGCGTTGCTTCAGTACTGTCCGTTACATCTACAAAGTGTACTGAGTGGTTATTCTGTCGCCAATTAGTTTCCGGACCGCTGCGTGCAACATTTTCTTGCGACCGGCCGTCGCTATTCCTCCTTGGTCTGTCATTCCTATTACTGTAACTATTGTAATTTTCATTTGTGTGCCGCCTTTCATCACGCGGGCCTGACCAATCATTCACATGATTTCTATCATTTCCATACCGGCGTGGACCGTAATCTGTACTATACCTTCGGTCTTCACGTCTCTGTGGCGCCGAATTCCTCCGATTCCCGTAATTCCAGGTTCCATTATTTGGCCTTGTCGCATACGGATGCCAACTGTGTGGGTTTTGTCCACTGCCTTTAAAATGATATCCGTTACCGTTGTTTTGATTGGTTCCGGAATATTCATTCCGATTACTTGTGCTCGGCTCTTCTTCGTATATTAGATCAATTGAGTCAAGCACGGAAAGAAAGTATTCAAGGTCGTTTTCCGGTATGGTTACCAATTTTTCGCGTAAATTCGCGGGTAGTCTGTTTTTCAGAATTTTGAGAACATCTACGTGCGGTATTGGATTGTTCCAATAGCGCGTCTTATTCAAGTACTTTTCGAAATACTTTCTCAACCCGCCGTTTTTTAGGTTGAACGGTTGTGGGTTGAATACCTCACGTCGCAGTCTTTCTTGGACCCCAGCAGACCAATATTTCTCCAAGAAAGCCCGTTCAAATTGTTCGTAGGTGACGCACTGTTCAGCCATGTCTGTGGCCCACAAAAGTGCGTCGCCTTGTGTGAAGCCTACTACATATCTAATCTTCTGTGCCTCAGTCCAGTTTCTTGGTAAGACATTTTTAAATGCTCTTACAAATACGACTGGATGAGTTTTTCTGGATTCTGTGGAGAAAACTGGAAACTGTCCATGTTTCAACAGGCTCTCATCGACTAGAAGCGTCGAGATGCAAGGCGACACGCCTACTGCCTGTTGCAGCACCGCGTTTGGCGAATAGCCATTGTTTGCCTGTGCCGGTGCGTGCACATACGCCGGACAGGGCGCGTGATGTTCTGCGTTATTGACATCGTAATCTGGCACGGGCGAATAAGTGTCGCGCTGCCTGCTGCTTGACGTAGGCAAATCATTTGAAACATTCAGTCTACCAGCAATTTCCTTGCGTATTCTATCCTCGGCTACTTTGATTTCATTACCTAATTTTTCAAAAAGTTTTGTTTCCCGGTCAGTTATTGATTCATTTACATTACCGTTTTCTAAAGTTTCATTTATTTTGATAATGTCCGCCTTGATACGTCGAGTCTCCTGTTTCAGAAAACCGACTTCTTCGTTAACTTTATTAACTTGGTCAGGTATTTCTTCACATGCGGACTGTACTCTTGTTAAATTTAATTGAATAGCCTGTACGTTTTCATGTATTTCTTTTTGTACGGTTTGTGTTTGATTGTGTGTTTCTACTATTTCTGACAGTTCCTGTTCCTGTTTGTTTGTAAGATCTGACAATTTCTTTTCTAAGTCATTTGCCAATACATTGTATACACTATTGACGGTTTTGATGACTTTGTCTTCGATCTTTTGATCGATTTCATTGGTGAGTTTATTTAAGCGTTGATCGAAATGTCTGTGCATGTTCGCCAGTTTTGTGTTCGTTGTGTTGTGGCTGACTTCTAGATTCGCCAGTTTTGTGTTCGTTGTGTTGTGGCTGACTTCTAGATTCGCCAGTTTTGTGTTCGTTGTGTTGTGGCTGATCTTTAAATCAGATAATTGCTCGCTCACGTTTGACATTAGACTATATAATGCCTCAAGCGTAACTGACGAAGCTTGTGTGTTTGTATTTATGCCATTATTTGTAGCCATTGTTTCTCTACCACGATCTGATTGAATCGAAACCGGGCTAGGTTCACTGGTTTCACGCGAAATATTTTCATCTGATCTGGTAATCGATGCTTCATCGACTGTGCACAAGGTTTCATTTGCAAGTGGTTCATTATTGTTAATCCCTGTGGAGTGCAATTGAATCGTATTTACTTCTACATTATGTTGTGCTGAAAAACTAATTGCGTCATCATTTACGTCACTATTGTCAGAATCGGTGACGTGTCCATGAACATTTGTCAAATTAAAGTTCTCCGATTCCATTGTGGAGATATTATTTTTATCTGTACTTTACTGTTAATCTAAATCTTTAAATTCTCTCGCAGTTGAATTAATAAAAATATCTCGCGATTGTTATTTGTTGCGCGTCGGAAATTTACAAGATGGCGCACTACGTCTTCTAATTCTGCGATTGTTGAACATAAAAAGTAATTATCAAAGTGTAATTGTGTGTTGCCACAAACACTACCAGGATTTTAATATGGAAAGGAAAAGGTTCTGCTTTAAGTGGAGCTAAGCCAAGGTGCAGCCACTGCATGCGTTTGCGCTTTCCTACCTTAATTCCGGCTGAGCTGCGTCACTCACGATTACGTTAGTTTTGTAAATCCTTGTCCTTGTTCCTTCTGGTTATTGTGCCATCTGTTTATACAGTTAACATTGTTTCACCTTATTCATCATTTTCCATGTGCGCCATGTAACAGAGAAACAGTAATTAGTACAAGTACATTTGTAGCACAACAATCAAGTACTTACTCTTTGTTCCACCAGCACTGTCCCTGTCAGCGGTCGCCAGTGTGGCGAAATAAATAAAAAAACATTTGATTTAATTGTGTTTTTTAACTTTATAATTTTTGAAAGGCTTTTTGACGGATTGTATTGACCGGCTTGAATGCGGACAAATACAGTGCTGCGTGAAATATGCCTGTAATATAATTTACCATTCCGATTAATTACATTTTGAATTCTACGTCATTGTTGATTTAATCAGAGTTCTCACCTTAGACGTAGAATTAGTCCTTCTGCCACAATATTAATTTATCAGTCGCCATCGAAGTTCTTCTCTTTGTTGACCGTGTGTATCTTCCTAAGTCGGCATCGGTTCACTTCACGAAGACGGTGGAAACCAGGGAATACAATGCTACGTTGCTTTAAATAATTTTCGTAACACTTCGATACTTCTCACTATTTTTTATTCACAAGACAATAAGACTTGCTCTGCTCGTCGCACAAACCATAATTACTAACTACATGGCTGCCTTTCCGCACAGTCCAAAAATCACGTCCATCCTCCACGAGGCAACAATCGAAAGTGTCCCTTAGCTCCTTCTTGGAGTATGAAACAAGAGAGAATCCAATGTGAACTTTACAAAGATTATAATATACATGCCTCTCAATTTATCTTTGGCGCAGCTTTTAAGATATTGTATGTCTCTGCATAGGAATGTGTCATTACAAGGGTTTATACAAGGGCGATGTACTTGAGGACAATATTATGGAAATGGAAGAGGATGTAGATGAAGATGAAATGGGAGATAAGATACTGCGTGAAGAGTTTGACAGAGCACTGAAAGACCTGAGTCAAAACAAGGCCCCGGGAGTAGACAACATTCCATTAGAACTACTGATGGCCTCAGGAGAGCCAGTCATGACAAAACTCTACCATCTGGTGAGCACGATGTATGAGACAGGCGAAATACCCTCAGACTTTAAGAAGAATATAATAATTCCAATCCCAAAGAAAGCAGGTGTTGACAGATGTGAAAGTTACCGAACTATCAGTTTAATAAGTCACAGCTGCAAAATACTAACGCGAATTCTTTACAGACGAATGGAAAAACTGGTAGAAGCCGACCTCGGGGAAGATCAGTTTGGATTCCGTAGAAATGTTGGAACACGTGAGGCAATACTGACCTTACGACTTATCTTGGAAGAAAGATTAAGAAAAGGCAAACCTACGTTTCTAGCATTTGTAGACTTAGAGAAAGCTTTTGACAATGTTGACTGGAATACTCTCTTTCAAATTCTGAAGGTGGCAGGGGTAAAATACAGGGAGCGAAAGGCTATTTACAGTTTGTACAGAAACCAGATGGCAGTTATAAGAGTCGAGGGGCATGAAAGGGAAGCAGTGATTGGGAAAGGAGTGAGACAGGGTTGTAGCCTCTCCCCGATGTTATTCAATCTGTATATTGAGCAAGCAGTAAAGGAAACAAAAGAAAAATTCGGAGTAGGTATTAAAATTCATGGAGAAGAAGTAAAAACTTTGAGGTTCGCCGATGACATTGTAATTCTGTCAGAGACAGCAAAGGACTTGGAAGAGCAGTTGAACGGAATGGACAGTGTCTTGAAAGGAGGATATAAGATGAACATCAACAAAAGCAAAACGAGGATAATGGAATGTAGTCAAATTAAGTCGGGTGATGCTGAGGGAATTAGATTAGGAAATGAGACACTTAAAGTAGTAAAGGAGTTTTGCTATTTAGGCAGTGAAATAACCGATGATGGTCGAAGTAGAGAGGATATAAAATGTAGACTGGCAATGGCAAGGAAAGCGTTTCTCAAGAAGAGAAATTTGTTAACATCGAATATAGATTTAGGTGTCAGGAAGTCGTTTCTGAAAGTATTTGTATGGAGTGTAGCCATGTATGGAAGTGAGACATGGACGATAACTAGTTTGGACAAGAAGAGAATAGAAGCTTTCGAAATGTGGTGCTACAGAAGAATGCTGAAGATAAGGTGGGTAGATCACGTAACTAATGAGGAGGTATTGAATAGGATTGGGGAGAAGAGAAGTTTGTGGCACAACTTGACTAGAAGAAGGGATCGGTTGGTAGGACATGTTCTGAGGCATCGAGGGATCACAAATTTAGCATTGGAGGGCTGCGTGGAGGGTAAAAATCGTAGAGGGAGACCAAGAGATCAATACACTAAGCAGATTCAGAAGGATGTAGGTTGCAGTAGGTACTGGGAGATGAAGAAGCTTGCACAGGATAGAGTAGCATGGAGAGCTGCATCAAACCAGTCTCAGGACTGAAGACCACAACAACAACTTAAGTTCCAACCCTTGTGATTTCAGTTAAGATAGTCGTAGTAAAATTCATCCTGTTCTAATAGGATCTGGAAGCTATGTACATAAAAATTTTATTTAACATATGAATATTATCTCTTATACCTAGTCTTCTGTGATTTAAATCTCGGCCTCATATACTGGATGATTCAGGAGAAATGTCACATATGTGAGGTGATTCAACATCTGAAAATAAACTGAAAAAGTCCTATGAACATGTGTCCGACTTTCTGTTGTTACGGGACTGGAGCAGGTTGAAGACTACACACATCCATAAATGAATATAAAGACAATTGTGAATATTACTTACTAAAATGCAGCTCAATTCTTAAGTAAAAAGCCAAATGTCTTATCTTGTGTGAATGGTACATATATCTGTGACTATTTATTCGTATAGACTATCATGAAATGTCTGTGTGTTTTATTAGTTGTAGCAGAAATAATTTTGGAATATTATTAAGACATTTGTAATGTACCGAACATTTGGAACTACCAGTTTCCATAAATACATTGGAACAAATCCTAAGAGAACTTCATTTGAAAAAACTTTTGTACATTTTACATCATAATAACTACAATACAAAGAAATTGAACATGTTTACTTTTTGTGAGAAAATAAGTTATTTATTTGGGGAAAAGAGAGAGAGAGAGAACTAAATAAATAGACAGTAGAATGTAATTATATCTGTTTCTATCCTACAGCTTGTATGCCACTTTGTGGACAATTCCTGTTTATATTTACATTTTTTTCTTCTTGCTTTACAGTTGCAGTTTGTACAAAATATTTCATACTGGAATAGTATAAAGCCAGCATTTTATCATGGTCACATGGCCTTTTTAGATTTTGGAAGGTAATTAGTTTTATGTGCT